>NW_012116744.1:1213286-1233828 GCF_000951035.1 Colobus angolensis palliatus
AAAAAAAAAAAAAAAAAAGAGGGAAAAGAAAATATGTCTGCATTTTGTTTCTAAGTTGCAGTTGCATTTTGTAGGAGTTGAAACTGGATTCTTCAGGAGCAGTTGCTCAGAAATCTTGGATTTGAGGCCTTTCATACTCATTTGCAGGAAGAAAGTGTTCTCTCCAGGAAAATGCATTGCTCAGTTGAAAGCATAAACTTCTATTTTGATATCTGCAGAGTTCATGTACACGTGGCTGTGTACATTTGTCCTACTGGTTTGGAATTTAGATCTGGATTGATGTGACAGGTTATT
The DNA here is from genome assembly GCF_000951035.1 of Colobus angolensis palliatus. NCBI lineage: Eukaryota > Metazoa > Chordata > Mammalia > Primates > Cercopithecidae > Colobus > Colobus angolensis. The sequence continues at coordinate 1,213,581 of NW_012116744.1, forward strand.
GCTGTTTAACACTCTCCTTTCTCTTGCTGAAAAGCTCTTAAATAGTTTTAGAGGTTATTTGTGAGTTATGACATGCTCCTCACTTTTTCAGGGTTATGAAAAACATTGTGTTAGTCATGAGCTTGAAGAATTATAAATGTGTGATTTTAGTTAAGACTGTGCTTTTTATTTTTCTTTTTTCCTATTTACTTAGAAGCTAGTTTTCAGTCTCTGACACCACGTTGGCAGACATCAGCAGGAAAAGAAAGGGATTTAATTTGGCAGCTTGCCTGGAAATAAGAGAGAAAATTTATTGCTTACACCAGTTGCTAGTTTATCCAAGGCTACAAAGAAAGAAAGATTCTTATGTCACTTTTTTCCTTTAAATTTTCTTCAAAATTTTTACCAAAGTAATACAGACACATTTAAAATTATATATATGTCAAAGGATCCAGAAGGACTAATAATGAAAAGCAATTGCCCTCCCAAGCCCTCTTCCTGCTCCTAAGAAGGAGTGTCTTTCAACTTTGCCTTTTGGTGGATCCTTCCATACCTCTAATACTCAGCTTATAAAGCTGTTTCTGTAGGTGTTTTTTTTTTTTTTTTATTTAATGAGGTATAATATACATACCATTAAATTCATCATTTTAAAGAATGTAATTCAGTGGGGTTTTGCATATTCATAAAGTTGTGAAACTATCACCACTATCTGATTTTAGGATGTTTTCATCATGCCAAAAGGAAACCCCATATCTATTAGGCAATCATTCCCCATTGCCCCTCCCCCAACCCTAGGCAACTAGTCATCTACTTACTTTATTTATTTATTGCATCTGCAAAGTTGGCATCGTAGCTTTATTTGTGCGCCGAGGGTGAAGGCAATCTGTCATCAACTCTTCTTTCCCTGATATGCTCCAGAATAAGGAGGGGTGGGTGGAACAGCCATGAGCAGGGCCAGGTGTGGGCTATGTGGTCCGTCAGGAGTCCTTAGGGCTGTAGCCCACGTGTGCACATCCTGTTTCAGAGGAGGGGGCCTGAGGAAAGGGAGCCAACAGGACCAGGCAACTGTTAAGCTGAAAAGCTGCAAGTTTGATGGGACATAGACTTGGGCAGAGGGAGAGATGAAGTCAGGACAGGGCAGGGCTATGGCTTTACAGACTTAGGGAGGAAAAGCTGCTGGGGAGATGCATTCTTCAGGCAAGCTTGTGCTTTGCTGTCCTCAAAGTGGGTTCCTCTGCTTAATGAGCCCTTAATCTTTCCCCAGGAAAGTAGAAGAGAAAACCCAAAATGAGAAGGAAAATTTCTGGGCTGGACTGTCTGAGACTGGTTGTCTGAAATAGTCCAGAAAGAACATGATTTCTCAGTTATTTAGCATTGCTTGTTGCAGTCCAGCTCCCATGACCTTAGTGTCCTGGAAGGTTTAAGGGCCTGCTGGTATCCTCCCTATAGAAAGGAAGCCCCATCAGTCATTAAAGATCATCTAGCAGCAGGCCTAGTAGTAGAGCAGGCTGACTTCAGGTTTAGTGCTCAAGGTAAACAGTGACTGTGATTAAAGGAAATTGATGTCTTTCCCTCAGCTTAAATTGTATCCCATCTCCAGACCTGGCTGGGCTATGGGTGAGAAGGGCAGGAACTAAGCCCGATGGAAGTCCCCCCGCTGACCGCCAGTCTTGCTAATGAGCTTGATCTCCTCCAACATGATGTCCCTGCTGATAGCCTTGCACATGTCATACAGAGTGAGGGCGGCCACTGCACCAGAGGTCAGGGCCTCCATTTCCACCCTGGTGGGGGCCCTGAGTCCGGCAAGATGCCCAGATCCCCACGGCATGGCACATGCTGTCCAGCTCCAGCTGCACCTGGAACGTGGCTCAGGACCACATGGTGGCACAGAGGGATCAGCTGGCTGGTCAGCTTGGCTGCCTGGACTCCAGCCAGCTGGGCCACCACCAGGGCATCTCCTTTCTTGAGCTGGTTCTGCTGGACAAGCTTGAAGGCTACAGGCCCCAGGAGGACCATGGCTGAGGCCACAGCCACCCGCTCTTCCTGCTCACATCTACCATAGCTTCCTGTCCTTCCAAGTCCACATGAGTTAGTTGTTCTGAGGTTAACTGGGGTCCTGAGGGGGCAGCAGGAGCCCAGGAACCTGGGCTAAGGCACTTTGAGTTGGCTTCTGAGTCTGCATGGGAAGTGTGGTGTCTCTGAAAGGAGCCAGACCCTAGCTGCTGCTGGGCTAGAAGAGGGATCTGGGGAACCCTGTATCCTTTCCATAAAGTGGCCATCTGGCTAGAGAAACTCATTCTGGATCTTAGACCCTGAACATGGAGGGGGTCCCAGGAGGAAATGCTTGGATTAGCTGCTGGGGATTCATGGAACATCAAAAATGACTTCATGGGTCACCCACCGATGAGGATCATGGGCCGGTTATTCATCTGGGAAATACTGAACATGCCTGCATGCTGCCGCTTCTTCCTGCCCACAGCAGCCCGGATGATTCTCAGCAGCTCCTGCTTGGAGGCCCCAGTTTGCAGTGATCCCGCAGAGATACATCAGAGTTTCCAAAAGAGGCAGACCTTGAGGTTCCCGTCAGCTGTGATTCACAGGCGGTTGCAGGTCCCACAGAAATGCTCAGACATGGACATGATGAAGCAGATCTGGCCTTGGAATCCAGGGATTTTTAAAGACCTTGGCTGTCCTGGATTCCTGCTCTGGCAGCTTCTCCAGCTCTGGCCATTGCTGCCGGACAGTTTCTAGCATCTTCTTATAGCTGACCATCTTCTTGAAGTTCCACTTGTTACCATCAAAGGGCATGTACTCTATGAAGTGCACGTCCAGGGGGAGGCCCTCGGTCAAGGCCACAAAGTCCAGGAGTTCATCCTCGTTAAGGCCTCGCATCACCACGCAGTTCACCTTCACAGGGTTGTATAGCCGGTGGCCTTGTGGATGCCCTCCATGACCTTGTGGAAGCCTTTCCTGCGGACGATGAACTCAAACTTGGCAGGCCCCAATGTGTCCAGGCTGATGTTGATGGCACTGAGACCAGCCTTGTGAAGCTGGGGCAGCAGCCGGGCCAGGTTGATTCTGTTGGTGGTGACACCAATGGTCCTCAGCCCTTCCAGCCGCTGGAGCTGGGCCACAGTGTCCATCACGTCCAGCTAGATGAGCGGCTCTCCGCCCATGAGCCGGAACTTTTTCCACGCCTTCCTTCACAAAGAGCCAGGCAAGGGTCAGGATCTCCTCTGTGGTCAGCAGGTTGACCTTGGGGGTCAGAGGGACCCCTCCTCGGGCATGTGGTACTGACATATGAGGCTGCTCTTCTCCGTGAGGGAGATCCGCAGGTAGCTGTGCTGCCAGCCGAAGCTGTCTGTGAGGAAGGCGGAAGACGGGGCCTTGTGCTCGCGCAGGAACTGCCTCCGCCTGGACAGCTCCTCTCAGGCAGCTTGGGCGGACTCGCCGGGGCGGGGCGGGATCACCGGAACCCCTGAGCTGCAGCTCCGGGCGTTGGACCTCAGGAGCCGCCTGAGTATCCGGGACAGTGGCCGCGCCACCGTGAAGCCTAATCCCGGCAGAGCCGCGGCCCGCAGCCAGCTTCGGGAGCACACTGGCCGAGCAAAAGCGATTCTCCTACCTCAGCCTCCTGAGTAGCTGGGATAACAGGCATACACCACCACGCCCGGCTAATGTTTTGTATTTTGAGTAGAGGTGGTGGTTCACCATGTTGGCCAGTCTGGTCTTGAACTCCTGACCTCAGATGCTCTGCCTGCCTCGGTATCCCAAAGTGCTGAAATTACAGGCGTGAGCCACCGCGCCAGGCCCATCTACTTTATGTTTCTGTAGATTTACCTTTTCTGGACATTTCATATAAATGGAATCACACAGTATGTGACCTTGTATGATTGGCTTCTGTCACTTAGTGTAGTGATTTCAGGGTTCATCCATGTCGTCGGGTGTGTCAGTGCCCCATTGCTTTCTGATGGCTAGTCATAAAGTAATGTGTGTATAGACTACATTTTATGTATAGACTACATTTCGTTTATCCATTCATCAGTTGATGGACATTTAGACTGTTTCCACCTTGGGCTGTTATGAATAACGCTGCTGTGAGCGTTCATATATAAGTGTGTGTGTGCACGTGTGTTTTCAATTCTTTTGGATATATATATATGCAACTGTTTTTATGTATCCCTTTATACTTCCTGTTATGAGAAATGAAGATATAGCTTGTTTACAGTATTCTCTCTCCTTCCCATTTCCATCCTACCAGTTGAGTATCTGTTTGTACTTCTTCCTTTTATTACATTTGTAACTGTAGTAATTGTGATTGATTTTCACTCAGATGACAAAAAACTGCCTACGGCAGCTTAAACACAAAGAAATTCGTACTCACTTAACAAGTCCTGCTTATTGTTGGTTCAGTTGCCAAAAACTGCCAGCAGGGACTCAGTTTAAAATAAAATAAAAATTTAAATAAAATTTTTATTTTATGCCTTTCCTGTCTTTCCTCTCTGCCATCCTTAACAGGCTAGTTTTTATATTCATGCTTGTCTTCATTTGATTACAAGATGATGGCCACAGCTCCAAACATTCACAGCTTCACACAAACAGGAAAAAGAGGAGAATAGGCAAGGAACAGAAGCTACGTCTGTCACCTTTCATCAATAAAGTACAAGCTTTCTTAGACCTCCTCTCACAAACCCTCTAGCAAAGCAAACTTCCACTTAAATCTCACTGGCCAGAACTAAGTCATATGACCATACATAGAAGCAAGGGAACCTGGAAAAACCTACAAGAAACTGGATTGACTAATTGGCTTATATCAATGGTTCTCAACCCTAGTTACATATTAGAATCTCCTAGGGATATTTTAAGTGTACATCTCTGAACATAGTCTTATCCTAGGTTCAGTGGTTCTCAACCAAGGGCAAGTTGGCAATGTCTGTATACAGTCTTGATTCTTGTAACTGGGGCGAGGTGCTCCCACCACTAAGTGGCTAGAGGCCAGGATGGTGTAAAACAGCCTACAACACACACAACGGCCCCCAACAACACAGAATTATTCTGTTCAAAATGTCAGTAGTGTCAAGTCTGAGAAAACTTGCCCTAGACCAATTAAATTAGAATCTCTTCTAGGTAGTTGCAATGTGCGGCCAGGGTTAAGATTCACTGGTTTCTGAATGATCCATTACATACCATCATTACATATTGATGTCCTGAACAAAACTAGGGTCCTGTTACAAGGAAGTAAGGGGAATAAATATTGGTTATGTAGTGTGTCTGCTCCAGTAACTTTGGTCATATGCTAACAGTTTTACTTCTAATTCTATTAATTATGTAGTGTCTCTTGGTTCCTGTTTCGTGAGATGGGAATGTTAGCCTGTCACACACTTTGAGTTCTTCTCCCTTTTACTTTTCAACTTCTATAATTTGAAATTTAATTTTAGATTGACAAAGTCAATAGCATTTATTTTCTGTCCTATAATCAAAATTACATCTATGTTATCTAACTATAGATTTTTTTCTTTCCCTTTTTTTTTTTTTTTTGAGACAGAGTCTGGCTCTGTGGCCCAGGCTGGAGTGCCGTGGCGCGATCTCGGCTCACTGCAAGCTCTGCCTCCCGGGTTTACGCCATTCTCCTGCCTCAGCCTCCTGAGTAGCTGGGACTACAGGCACCTGCCACCTCGCCCGGCTAGTTTTTTGTATTTTTTTAGTAGAGACGGGGTTTCACCGTGTTAGCCAGGATGGTCTCGATCTCCTGACCTCATGATCCACCCATCTCGGCCTCCCAAAGTGCTGAGATTACAGGCTTGAGCCACCGCGCCTAGCCTTTTTTTTTTTTTTTTTTTTTTTTTTTGAGACAGGGTCTCACTCTGTCACCCAGGCTAGACTGTGGTGGCATGATATTGGCTCACTAAACCTCCAAATTCAAGCGATTCTCCTGCCTCAGCCTCCCAAATAACTGGGATTACAAGCACATGCCCCCATGCTTGGCTAATTTTTGTACTTTTAGTGGAGACGGGGTTTCACCATGTTGGCCAGGCTGGTCTTGAAATCCTGTCTTCAGGTGATCCGCCTGCCTCGGCCTCCCAAAGTGCTGGGATTACAGGTGTGAGTCACTGCACCCGGCCCAACTATAGATTCTTAAAGTTGAAATTTAATAAACAGAATTTATATTATGACAATATAAACATTGTTCACTGCAGAGCTCAGAAATGTTTTTAAGTTTCATTATCAGCTTTTGTTTTACCTAGAGTTTGTAATTTTATTTATTTTATGTATTTTTATTTATTTATTTTTTGAGACAAGGTCTCGCTCTGTCACCCAGGCTGGAGTGCAGTGGCATGGTCACAGCTCACTGCAGCTTGGACCTCCTAGGCTCAAGTGATTCCTTCACATCAGCCTCCCAAGTAGCTGGGACCACAGGCACACACCACCACACCTGGCTAATTTTTGTACTTTTTGTAGAAATGGGGTCTTGGCCAGGCTGGTATCAAACTCCCAGGCTCAAGTGACCTTTGCCCCCTCAACCTTCCAAAGTGCTGGGATTACACGTGAGCCAGCCCTCCCAGCCCCTATTTTTTTTCTTTTTTTGGGGGACTGTTAGACTTAGGCCATTTTATTTTTATGTTATGCTATTTATTTATTTATTGAGGCAGAGTCTTGCTCTGTCACCCAGGCTGGAGTACAGTGGCATGATCTCGGCTTACTGCAACCTCCACCTCTCAGATTCAAGCAATTCTTCTGCCTCAGCCTCCTGAGTAGCTGGGATTACAGGCGTGCGCCATCATGCCTGGCAACTTTTTGTATTTTTAGTAGAGACGGGTTTCACCATGTTGACCAGTCTGGTCTCAAACTTCTGACCTCAGGTGATCCACCTGCCGTGGCCTTCCAAAGTGCTAGGATTACAAGTGTGAGCCACCGTGCCTGGCCGACTTACGCTATTTTAAAAGGTATTCATATAACCCTATTTCTATCTGGTATCAGCAAGGAACAAACAAAGACTAAAACTAGACGAAGTTTCTTTGAAACTAAAAGATTTCACAGTCACCCTCTAATTTCAATGAGATTTTTAAGAACTGTGGAATCTAATTCATGTGAAACTGGGCTTACAGAATAGAGTTATGATACTGTAATTCTATGTATCAAGATTTCAGTAAATAAAGACATACTTGGTGAAGTTGTTAAATGTTGGTTAAATGTTAAATTTTTGTTTTGGAATGGTTTTACTGGATGCTTCTAATGTAAATAGGAGAAAAATATTTTGTTGATTCATTTGTCAGATACAATGTGATTTTATATATTATGCACTGGTGAAGTAGGGATATAGTGATGGATGAGCTAGCCCCATGTGACAACTGTAAATAATTTTATTTGCAGTGGATACTTCTCATTATTGACTGCTCTATAGCCAAAGAACATTAAGTGAAATTACATTCAGACTTAGTGTTACTGGGAAGCAAGGTCTCCACCACTGTGAATATCTGGGTGCAGCTGCAACAGGAACATGCCGTGACCTGTGGGACACTGAACGTCTACCCCAATTGCAACTCCACGTTGCAATTCCTTCTAGAATTCAGTGGTAATTTAAATAACTTTACGATAGGCTTCCCAGAGCTCCACAAAGCATTGTCTATGACTACCTGGATTTCCAGAAGCTGTATAATTCAATCTTGTAGGTAACATAATATCACCTCTTCATAGATTATTTTTGCACATAGTATAGTTGCATTTTCTGTTACTTTTGATTGGCCAAATTTTTAGTGAGGTAAAATGTACATAGAGTGAAAGACAGATCTTAAGTACAATTCAAGGAGTTCTGACAAATATATACTCCTATGTAACCAATGTCTTAATTGGTTAATTTTCTCTTTTGGGAGTTTCGGGTAACTATTAATTTGAGTTAATGCCCAAAGATCTCTGAAAACATTTTTTTCTCTTTTTTACTAAGAAAGTTTTTTAAGTGTGATAAGATCCACATAACATGATCTTTTTGGAGTTTATAAGCATGATCGTTGGGTTTTCACGTGCATGTGTGAGATGTGACTCCCTCAAGCCTTTTTACAACATCAACACATTACCAGTCTGACACACACAGAAAATACACATAACAAAATTTACCATCAGTGACAGTACATTTATAATATTGTGTAACCATTACTACCATCTAGTTCTAGAACATTTTCACTACCTCAGAAGGAAACCCCGTACACATTAAGCAATCCCCATTCCACCTTCCCTAAGCTCTGGCAACCATTTGTCTGCTTTCTGTCTCTATGGATTTGCCTAGTGTGGATATTTTACATAGAATCATACTATATTGGCCGTTTGTGTCTGGCCCATTTTTTTTTCACTTAGCATAATGTTTTCAAGGTTCACAAATTTTGTAGCCTGTATCAGTACATCATTTCTTTTTATGACAGGATAATATCCCATTGTGTGTATATACCACAATTTATCTGCTTATGTGTTAATGGACATTTGAGTTGTTTTCACCTTTTGGCCACTGTGAATAGTGCTGCTATGACTATTCATGTAAAAGTTCTGTTTGAACATTTGTTTTCAACTCTGAAAAAGATATTATTTTGTCACCCCTATTGGGACCTGCTATTTTGCTCCTTTACTGCCTGTTACTTGTTCTAAACAAAGCAAAACAAAAAGAGCAAGTCAGTGCTGAAACTGCCAAGGAGAAAAAGGTAAACAATGGTCATGCTGTTTGACATGATTTTGGACAACCCCCTTGGCCAGTGCTCAGGAATGTGAAAATCATAGACATGGAGAACAGAAAACAGTGCATTCTTAGTTAACAAAATCACAGACTTTCCCAGCATTTGGTGTGAAAGGCTTTGATTCCTATGTCTGTGTCCAAAGGGGATCGTTGTTTAAACCACAATGGCTGCTTAGTGGCCGGTTGCAAACGAGGTTGAAATGTGTAAAAATGGTAAAGATGATAATTGCCCAGTGAGCATTCCTGGCAGTGGCTAACCTTGCAGTGCAGTGGGCACATTTTTAGGAAGGAGGGATGGAATGAGCTAGAGAGGTCATTTGAGCTACCTGGTAGTGGTGTTACCCAAGGCACACATGCCTGACTGGATGCAAATCCCACTAAGTTTCCAGTGTCCTCTAGACTACCAACCCAAAGTGATTACCCAACCCTGGAAGTCCAAGAAGTTCAAGAACTCTGAAAAAGAAAGGGGTAATCCCCAGCGCCTACTCAAAACGAAATGCCAATTTTGTCAGTACAGAAAATCAAATGGAACCTGGAGACTGGAGTTGTAGAGCAGCAACATCTTCCATCACTGGGGCTAGAATTATCACTGGGTTCCTGATGTTGAGATGCGAATGTGGGAACAGACCTCCCCAGCACACTTTCCTCCCGTTCTGTCCACTCAGATCACGAGAAATAGTTTGGCTTCACCAGTCAGTGACAGCCTCGGGATGGACTAAGTCCTTTACAATCTGCTACTTAGCTGTGTGATCTTGGACAAGTTACTTAACACATCTCAGCCTCAGTTTCCTCAACTGGAAAATGGTGTTAATAAAAGGGCCTATCACTGCCAGGCATGATGGCTCACACCTGTAATCCCAGCACTTTGGAAGGCCAAGGCAGATGGATCACTTGAAGTCAGGAGTTTGAGACCAGCCTGGCCAACAGGGTGAAACCTTGTCTCTACTAAAAATACAAAAGTAGAGTCCTGTCTCTACTAAAATACAAAAATTAGCCAAGCATGGTGGCCTATGCCTGTAATCCTAGCTACTCGGGAGGCTGAGGCATGAGAATCCCTTGAACCCAGGAGGTGGAGGTTGCAGTGAGCTGAGATTATGCCACTGCACTCCAGCCTGGAGGACAGAGTGAGACTCTGTTTCAAAAAAAAGGGTGGCGGGGCGGGGGTCTATCACTTAGGGTTAATAAGATAATTCAGTTAAGCCATATGGAGCACTTAGCAGAGTTTCAGGCATACTGTCAGTGACTAAAAAAAGAAAAAGAAAAAAAAACACCAGCTATTATTGTGCTGCTGAAAAAGTGGGGCGGGCACAGCAGCACTACAGATGTGATAGTAACTGCCTGGGCAACCTGAGCCATCCCTAAGGGCCCAAAACAGGGAGAGGGGTGGGAAGGAACAGTGTATCCAGATCCCCAGTGATCGTGGGTCACTATCAAGAGAAGCCAGCCTCTTCATTTACTGCTGGCTGTATACCCATGGCCTGCCCTGGAAAGCCATGTGATTCACCCTGGGCCAAAGTGTTCCAGCTTACTGGATGCCTTATGATTGTAATAATTCATATGTAACTTTAAATGTATACAATCATCCATTCATTTATTGATCAGTAACCACTTACTAATTACCTACTGTGTGCCAGCCACTAGAACCTGGGGTTACAGCAACAAATAAGACACACAGTGGCCAGGCGCAGTGGCTCACGCCTGTAATCCCAGCACTTTGGGAAGTCAAGGTAGGTGGATCAGTTGAGCCCAGGACTTTGAGACCAACCTGGGCAACATAGCAAAACCCCATCTCTACAAAAAAATACAAAAATTACCCGGGCATGGTGGTGCACACCTGTAGTTCCAGCTACTTGGGAAGCTGAGGTGGGAAGATGCCTTGAGCCGGGGAGGTTGAGGCTGCAGTGAGCTGAGATGGTGCCACTGCACCCAGCCTGAACAACAGAGAGAGACCGTCTGAAAAAAAAGTCACCATAGCATTCCCACTCTCATGGAGCTTATATTCTAAAGGGGTTTTGCCACATGATGCCTGTATCCTTAATTTCTTGTCATTTAACCTTTTGATGCCTCAATTTCCTAACCTACGACATGGAGATAGTAATAACAGCCACCTCAGAAAGCTGTCATGAGTTTTGAATGTGTTACTATCGTAAAGCACTTAGAACAGTGCAAAGCGTGGAGTAAGCACTGTGTAAATGCTGACTGTCATTATTCAGAGGAAGGCTGAATGAGAAACAGGTTTGGTGAAGAAGATCAAGAGTCTCCTTTGGGTGCTTGTTAATGCTGAGGTATCAGCTGAATATCCAATTTAGGATTACCGATCAGGAGTTCAGATATGTCTGGAGATCAAGGGACAGGTCTGAGTTGGAGGTATAAATCTAAGGGTAATTGGCATGTTGTTGATATTTAAAGTCCTGAAATTAATTGAGAACCGGCTCAGGGATCACACCTGTAATCCCAGCATTTGGGAGGCCAAGGTGGGAGGATTGCTTGAGGCTAGGAATTTGAGATCAGCCTGGGCAACATAGCAAGACCCCACCTCTACAAAGAAAAATGTTAAGAAAAATCAGCCAGGCACAGTGGTGTGCATTTGTAGTCCAGCTACCTGGGAGGCTGAAGCAAGAGAATTGCTTGAGCACAGGAGGTTTTTTGTTTTGTTTTGTGTGCGAGTGTTTTTGTTTTTGTTTTTGTTTAGACAAACTCTCCCTCTTTCTCCCGGGCTGAAGTGCAGTGGCGCGATCTCGGTTCACTGAAACGTCCACCTCCCAGGTTCAAGTGATACTCCTGCCTCAGCCTCCCAAGTAGCTGGGATTACAGGCATGTACCACCACACCCGTCTAAGTTTTGTATTTTTAGTAGAGACAGGCTTTCACCATGTTAGCCAAACTGGTCTCGAACTCCTGACCTCAGGTGATCTGCCCGCCTTGGCCTCCCAAAGCGCTGTGATTACAGGCGTGAGCCACTGTGCCTGCCCGAGCCCAGGAGTTTGAGGCTGCAATGAGCTATGATTATGACGCTACACTCCAGCATGAGCAATAAAGCAAGACCTTTTTTTTTTTTTTTTAAGCAAATTAATTGAGATCACCAAGGGAGTAGAGACAGAGAAGAGAAACATCCCAAAGACTGAGACCTGGGGCACCCCAAAGTTTAAGACTTGGGGCTTTGAGGAGGAATAAGCAAAGGAGACTGAGAAGAGGCAGCGAGAGAGACAGGAGGAAAACCTCAAGAGTACAGGGCTCTGGAAGCCGAGTGAAGAAAAGCTTTGCAAGAAAGAGGGGCGTCAACTGTCAAATGCTCCTGAAGGCAAAGTGAGACAAGAGCTGAGAGTAGTCATTCAGTGTGGTCACAGGAGGGTCACTGGTAACCTTGGAGCGGTTCTGGTGGACAGGTAGAGGCAAACGCTGTGCTGGAGAATATTTAAGAGAGAATGGGAGGACTTGATGAGCATAGTATAGACATCTCTTTTGAGATGTAAAGGAAAACAAAGAAATGAGAGGTAGAAAGGAATATGAGGTCAAGGAAGTTTTCTTATTTGTTTGTTTTCACTTCTGTAAGATGGGCTTTATTTCACAATATTTGTAGTGATATGCACATGTATTTGAAGTGTTCCTTTATGGGACGCTTAAACAAGGTAGTTTTATCATGGAAAAGTATAGAGCTCAGGCAGAAAATGTCATGGTCTAGGTCACACCATTGCATGAGTTTGGAAGCCATTTTAAATATATTAAGTAGGGAAATTAATTCAAGGGCCCAAAAAGTTAGGCCACTGGTGTTTAATAGTTGATGTTACAGAATCATTGCAGAGCCTTGTACCTGAACATACACCTTAGTTTGATGTGACATATACCACAGTACGCTGTATCTGAAAGAGAAGAGGAAAGCTGGTAACTCAGAAGGAATAGAAGCAAAACTTGAAAAGCTCTTACTTGAAGGATGATGGGAAAGGGCTTTATGAAACTCTGCCTCTCAATGATATAAAACAGAGTGGTCTCTCTGGGGTCATCCTACAAAGGTGGTAAACATAACATAACACACAACCCCATGTGCAAAATTTAGAGCTTCCCTGATGAGGTGGGGTGGGATTCTCACAAGTAAGACAAGCAACAAAAGCCTGAAACTACTTGTGGTGAGGAAACAAGGATGTTCTTGAAGATGTGGAATTTCTGTAGGAACAGAGAAGGAGGCCAGCATGTGGGGAAAACTCCCACCTAAAAGGGTGACCATGAAATGAGGAGCTGAGAAGGAAAATCCAGCTGGGCACAGTGACTCACAGCTGCCATCCTAGCACTTTAGGAGGCCAGGAAGGGAAGATCAGTTGAGCCCAGGAATTTGGAACCAGCCCTGGCAACAGAGCGAGACCCCATCTCTACTAAATAAATAAATAAATGAATGAATGAATAAAATATAATTTAGCTGGGGGTGGTGGTGCATGCCTGTAGTCCCAGCTACTTAGGAGGCTGAGGTAGGAGGATCGCTTAAGCCTGAGAGATGAAGGCTACAGTGAGCTGTGGTTTTGCTACTGTGCTCCAGCCTGGGCGGCAGAGTGAGACCCAGTATCCACAAAAAAAAAAAAAAAGAAAAAATTATTTAGCTAGTGTGGTGGTATGCACCTATAGCCTCAACTACTCAGGAGGCTGAGGTGGGAGGACAGCTTGAGCCCAGGAGTTCAGGACCACCCTGGGCAACATAGTGAGACCCTGTCTCTACAAAAAATAAAAAACTAGCCAGGTGTGATGGTGCACACCTGTAAAAAAAAAAAAAAAAGAAGAAGAAGAAGAAGGAGAAGGAGAAGAAAAGAAGAAGAAGAAAAAGGAAAACCCATAATCTAATCTCAGCCTTTTATTGAAGAAGCTGAGTCTTTAAAAATTATCAAGTTCTAAAAAGGGAATGTTAACACAGTATGTTCTATAGGATGGTTATAAGCCCATGTGAATGTGCAGTATAATTTACTAGAGAAAATGCTATCTAGTGATTGAACTGAAGTAGTGGGAGAGTTTTCTGCTAAGATTTTGCCCAATAAGCAAAGTTCCAAACTGATTAATTTTGCCCTGCCAGCCAATCAGTCTGCTCACACTGGTTCATTAGACACTCAGAATTTCTTCAGTTTCTGCCTGTTCAGATAGTTTTGATTGGAAAGTAGTGCTTGATCCATGTGTTAAGCAAGAGATGTCTGTAATAGAACTAAACTCCTCGTGTATACACCAACTTACTATCCGTCAGCATAAATACCCAAGATGACACATCCACTTGCCTTTATTATGAGAAAAGTAGGTCTTGCTCTTAGACTAAAGAAATACTGGGGAAAGATTCATGCCTGTAATCCCAGCACTTTGGGAGGCCAAGATGGAAGGATTGCTTGAGCCCAGGAGTTCAAGACCAGCGTTGGCAACATGGTGAGACCCCATCTCTATCAAAAATACAAAAATTAGCAGCGTGTGACTGTAGTCCCAGCTACCTGGGAGGCTTAGGTGGGAGGATAGTTTGAGCTGAGGAGGCAGAGGCTGCAGTGGGCTATGATCACACCACTGCTTCAGCCTGGGTGACAGAGCGAGGCCTTACCTCAAAAGAAAACCAAAAAATCCCTTAAGAAATATTGGGGAAGGGTTGGGCACAGTGGCTCACACCTGTAATCCCAACACTTTGGGAGGCCAAGGTGGGTGGATCACCTGAGGTCAGGAGTTCGAGACCAGCCTGACCAATATGATGAAACCCCATCTCTACTGAAAATACAAAAATCAGCCAGGTGTGGTGGTGGGTGCCTGTAATCCCAGCTACTCAGAAGGCTGACACAGGAGAATCGCTTGAAACTGGGAGGCGGAGGTTGCAGTGAGCTGAGATCATGTCACTGCACTCCAGCCTGGGCGACAGAGAGAGACTCCATCTCAAAAATAATAATCAATAAAAATAAATAATAAAATAAGGAATATTGGGGAAATACTTTAACTAAAGGACAGAAGTACCTGTTCCCCTAGCCCATTTGTATCTTGTATTTCAATCACCTACTCCCTGTGCCTGCTTCTGGTCCCAACCCAAGTTACAGAAGCCAAGCTCTAGTCCTAGAATCTTCCCGCTGCCTGATTCCCACCAAAAGGGAATCCCCCTACCCCCAGTTTGTGCTTGCTGCAATTGGAGAAATAACCTCTCACATTTGTGCTGACCAATAAGCAGGGGACATTTCTGAGACACTAAAAGCCTGATACAAATAAAAAAATTCAGGTAGGCGCAGTGGCTCACATCTGTAATCCCAACACTTTCGAGGTTGAGGCAGGAGGATTACCTAAGGCCAGGAGTTTGAGACCTACCTGGGCAACATAATGAGTCGTTATTCGTTAAAAAGAAAAAGTTAACAGAAGACAAAGCAGCTGGGATCAAGGACCTAAGCTGCCCATGGCACCTCATCCTCAGAGCCTCTGCTGCCTTTCCTGACTGACTGGGGGAACTTAACTGCGATAAAATAAAGGATAAAGATTTGGCCTTTGTCCCTGGTTCTTGGCACACAGCTCCTAAAACCCTTGGAATCTTTGGAGTGATAAGTGTCTTTTTTTTGTTTTGAGATGGGGTCTCCCTATATTGCCCAGGCTGGCCTCAAACTTCTGGGCTCAAGGCATCCTCCCATCTCAGCCTCCCCAGTAGCCAGGACCACAGTAGCAAGTGTCTTTTGTATGCTAGTGAGGTGACTGGTGGTGGGGGCTCTTAGATAGCTTTGAATTGAGGGCTTGTCTCCAGAAAGACCTAAGCATGATTAGAGTTGTGGCACTTTCAGCCCTACTTCCTGAACTCCAGAGAGGGGATGGGGGCTAGAGATACAGTTTTATCACCAGTGACCAACAATTTAATCAATCTTGCCTGTGTAATGGAATCTCCATAAGAAAACCCTAAACAACGGGGTTCAGAGAGCTTTGGGAGTGGTGGACACATCCAGGTGTTGGAGGGCGGTGCCACCTGAGAGCACAGAGGCTCCACACCCAATCCCCTATATCTTGCCCCATTCATCTCTTCCATCTGGTTGTTGCTGAGTGGTATCCTTTATAACAAATCAGTAATTGTAAATAAAGGGCTCTCCTGAGCTGCTGAACCATCAAACCTGAGAAGGGGGTCATGGGAACTTTCAGGAGTATAGGATTTGTGATTGGCTTCCGAGGTGGGGACAGCCTTGTGGTACTGAGCCCATAACTTGTGGAATCTGATGCTAACTCCAGGTAGATAGTGTCAAAATTGAATTGAATTGTTGGACACTGAACTGGTGTCCTTATAAACTTTATAAAATTAATCAGGCAGCTGGGCGCAGTGGTTCATGTCTGTAATCTCAGCACTTTGGGAGGCCAAGGTGGGTGGATCATCTGAAGTTGGGAGTTCGAGAACAGCCTGGCCAACATGGTGAAACCCCATCCCTACTAAAAATACAAAAAACTGGCTGGGCATGGTGGTGGGCACCTGTAATCCCAGCTACTCAGGAGGCTGAGGCAGAAGAACTGCTTGAACCCAGGAGGCAGAGGTTGCAGTGAGCTGAGATCATGCCATTGCACTCCAGCCTGGGCAACAAGAGTGAAACTCCATCTAAAAAAAAAAAAAAAAAAAAAAATTCAGGGAAGACAGCATGAAGAGCAAGGAAAACAAACCCAGTTTGCTGCACACTCAGCGTTCATCACCAAGTCAACTCCTCTCTGAGCTGCTTCCTCAGGGTCGTTTGGTGCCTATTGTCCTAGAATCCCATAGACCCTGTCACAGGATTATTGATCACCTTAACTGCTCTATAGGTAACAACTTGAACGTTATGAAATGTTAAGTTTTCCTTTCGAGAGATCCCTTCAGGTCCTGCATGCTGGTGAAACTGACTCAGGGGTCTGTCTGAAGGACCCCACAAAAAGCTGACTCACCAAAGAATGCTATTTCCACATTCTGATGATTTCATCTACCTTACCTCAGCCAATCAATGACCCCAGTACTCCAATCCCTCACCTCTGTGATCTCCTTAGGAAAAACCCAGCACAGAAATTCTCAGGGAGATGGATTTTAGGGTCTCCCCCGCTCTCCTCGTTCAGTGCCCTATGATCATTAAACTCTTTCTCTGCTGCAAACCCTGTTGTCTCAGCATAATGGGTCTATTACTGCACAGCAGGCATACAAACCTATTGATCTATAACCCAGTGTTAGGTGAAAAAAACAACTCAGGGCAGGAGCAAGCAGAGATGCAGTCAGGAGCCATGTGTGGGCTAACATATTGCTCATGTCCAAAAAGCAGTCTTTTGGTTCAAAAGCAACTCTCCTATGTAAGAGACAGATGTTGATGATTTTTGCTTCTACTTTCTTTAAGCACATAATAGGGAAGCCAAACTTGTATGTTCTGGAGGGGACAGCAATTAGGCAAATAAATTTTAAGCCAAGATATAATCACTGAGCAAGCAGGCCAAGGACTAGTGCAAAATAATGATGGCCTTGCAGATTTTTTTTCTTTTTCTTTTTTGAGATAGGGTCTCACTCTGTCACCCAGACTGGAGTGCAAATCATGGCTCACTACAGCTTCTGCCTCCCAGGTTTAAGGGATTCTTCTGCCTCGGCCTCCCGAGTAGCTGGCATTACAGGCACCTGCCACTACACCTGGCTAATTTTTGTATTTTTAGTAGAGACGGGGTTTCACAATGTTGGTTAGGCTGGTCTCAAACTCCTGACCTCAGGTGATCTACCCGCCTCGGCCTCCCAAAGTGCTGGGTGAGCCACCATCACTGGCCAGATCTGAGGGGAGGAGAAAATGAGGTCATGTGTCTAAAATTCAACACAGGTCAGGTGTGGTGGCTCATGCCTGTAATCCCAGCACTTTGGGAGGCTGAGGTGGGTAGATCACCTGAGGTCAGGAGTTTGACACCAGCCTGGCCAACAGGGTGAAATTCTGTCTCTACTAAAAATACAAAAATTAGCCAGGCATGGTGGTGCATGCCTGTAATCCCAGCTACTCAGGAGGCTAAGGCAGGAGAATCACTTGAACCCAGCAGGCGAAGGCTGCAGTGAGCCAAGATCACACCACTGCACTCCAGCCTGGGTAACAAGAGTGAAACTCCATCTCAAAAAAAAAGAAAAAAAGAAAAAGAAAACTCAACACAATGCCTGGAATACAACCAATTTGTCCACAGTCATTACAGATCAAGGCCATGAAAGTCCAGGTTTGTTGACAACATTCAGTCTTTTCATTTTGCAGCCTGAAAATTTGTTCTTTTGCATGAAACCCTGTGTCTAGAATCTAGCAAACAGGGCAGGAGATGCTTCAGGATAATGAGATGCTGCTGGGGAAATAGAAAATTATAAAATTCCAACCCACTACTTAGAAATGCAAATACATTTTATTTATTCATGGTCACTCATGTCTTTATTGGAGCTGGAACATCTAACACATTCAAACAACAATGATTAGTCTCCATAATAGGAACAAAACAAGCTCCCAGTGAACTAATCAGCTAATCACGTTGCAGAGGCCGTTCAGTGCTTTTCCACCACAAATGTAGCATTCAACGGGTCCCCTGATGCCTTATGTTCATCCACACATGGGCCTCACCTGTCCCAGCACCTGCTGGTGTCAGATGCGTCAGCATCCTCCATCACCACAGCCTGACACCCTCCAGGTACTGGGCTCAGCTCCAGGCCCTTCGGGGACCAGACCTTATTCTAGACTATGAGAGATCATGGTGAGACTGAAGAGTGTTGGCTGGCTTGTTTATTTGATTTTAAAAAGAAAAAAATCACTGTTAAAGAACAAAGGGTGAAAAGCAAACCCCCAGGGCTTGGACTTGTTCCTAACTCCGTGATTTTACATACATATTTTTAAATGCTTAGTCAATATGGAAAATTGCACTCTTTCTTAGCAACCAAATTTATAGAGAAAATCAGATCTGAACAACCCATGAAAGCAGGCAGGGCTCCAAAGGGGGGATTCAGTCCAGAGAGGGGTCTAGGACCATCAAGCTCAGGACTGACTCCCCTCTAAGCCTACGTTTGATTCCTAATGATAATCATCGTTAACATGAAATGAGCACTTGGTGGCAGAGGTACTATGCAAAATGTTTTACATTCATTATCTCATTTATTCCTCACAATAACCCCAGAAGCAGATAAACAGAGGCACAAAAAGGTAAGTATGTTGGTCAAGGTTACTCAGCCAGTCGTAAGTGGTAGATGCAGAATCCGAACTCCAGACCCCAGGTTTTTGGGTACCAGGGTACTATGCACACTGACCCAAGAGCACAGTTCCTTGTGCCCCAACCATCCAAATAGCGGAGTTTATGGGAAAAATATGTAACTCTGAGCTAAATAATCCGAACAGTGAACTTCAATGTTTCCCTTCACGGAGAGACACAGTCCTAGATCATGGGAGCTGAAGGGTAGCAGAATATGTCACCCCAAAATACGCCACTTCATCATAAAGATGATTTTGAGCTCAAGATAACTGAGAAGAAGCAGATAAAAGAAAAGCTCTCTGGCTGGGCATGACGACTCACACCTGTAATCCCAGGACTTTGGGAGACCGAGGCAGGTGGATCACTTGAGGTCAGGAGTTCAAGACCAGCCTGGCCAACATGGCGAAACCTGGTCTCTACTGAAAAGAAAAAAAAATACAAAACTTAGCCGGACGTGGTGGTGCACGCATGTGGTCCCAGATGCTGGGGAGGCTGAGGCATGAGAATCGCGTAACCCCAGCGGCAGAGGTTGCAGTGAGCTGAGATCACACCACTACACACCAGCCTGGGTGACAGAGTAAGATTCTGCCTCAAAAAAAAGAAAAAGAAAAAGATCAAAAAAGCTCTCTGCCCTCCCTCTATTTGCCTAAAAGCAGGATAAAAGTTTGTTAAGATATCCTCCCTCTCCTCTCTACTGCAAAGGACAGAAATTAATCACTGGAAACAATGCTAGACCCTTAGCCCACATGGCACCAGAGGAATCAACATAGTAAACCTCACTAACTAGTCCTTATCCTGCAATAGTTTTTCCCATGTATTTTCCTGTGCACATTTTACTAGAAGCTCAAAATCCTTTTCCTTTGTCTTGTCATTTTCCAAAACTTTATTTTCTTTTTGTTAAGATGCTCTATAACCCCACATTGTAACCACCCCTTGGAGTTACTCATCACTGGGTTCTCCCGCAGGTATGTGCAATGCCTGCATTAATAAACTTCTGTTTGTTTTTGTCTTGTTAATCTGCCTTTGTCAATCTAATTTACAGGGCCCCAGCTGGAAAACCTAAGATGGGTAGAGGAAAGAGATTTTTTTCCTCTCCCCTAAGAAGTAAAGACCCCTGTTTTGTTCTGTTATTTTTATAAAATTGATAAACCATCATTATTTTACTGATTGTAAAATAAAATATGTGCTTGTTATAAAATATGCAAATATATACAACTATAGAAAGTGAAAATCCACCACACACACACACAGACACATATAATCTCATTTTCCACAGATGCCAGAGATAATTGCTTTTACTAACTTTCTCTAAACATACATATGTCTTAAGAATAAATGCGGCCGGGCACAGTGGCTCACGCCTGTAATCCCAGCACTCTGGGAGGCC
>NW_012116744.1:1234825-1237763 GCF_000951035.1 Colobus angolensis palliatus
TGTTATGGACTGTTTTGAAAGAAAACTCACTGGCATTAGAGAAGCTCTGGGTAACTGGCAAGCACTAGAGAGTGACATCGTGGGTAAAACTAGTCTTATAGTCACAGCAGGTCATTTCAGCAGCTGCTAGGTAAAATTGGTCTTCAGGTTACAGGCAGTTTTAGCAGCTGGGCTTTCAGATAATTCAATTCTTGGAGCAATGCTATGTGCCTCCAGTGCTTTTTCCCACAGCCCTTCAACTCTGATTTAGTTGTGTACGACAAGAATGACCCAATTTGTGTAATCAGCTTTCACAACTAAGTCATCAAAGTTGAAACCATTAGTAAAAAGTCACATTTACATCATGTACTCTCTGATATGATGCAATCTGTAGAGCACTTAGCATCTCTGTCATTTCTCTCCCAAACTCGTGATCCTGTCTAATCTTGAGAAAACATCGGGCAAGCCCAAACTGAGGGACATTCTACAAAATACCTAACCAGTACTTCTCAAAACTCTCAAGGTCATAACAAAACAAAACGAAAAGACTGATAACTGTTACAGACCATAAGATACTAAGGAGATATGGCAGATAAACATAACATGATACCCTGGATTCTACATTGGAATAGAAAAAGGACATCATGAAAAGCCTGGTGAAATCTGAAAGAAGTCTACAGTTCAGCTAATAGCACCGTATCAATGTTAACTTCAGTTTCCTAAATGTAACACAGCTAGCGAGGCAAGATGTTAACCACCAGGAACAACTGGATGAAGGATGTATAGGAACTCTATCCTATTTTGCAACTTTTATTTCAAAATAAAAAGTTTATTTACTTGTGTTTTTTGCTTGTTAGCAGATAACAGGTATCTAAAAAACCAAAATATCTGAGAAAAACGAGTGCATTGAAGTGAGGCTGGCATGATGCCTGGCTCCCCATTGAATCATTAGCCAATTCATAGGCACCACGGGGCTAAGCTAGGAGGCTCAGAAGCACTCCCCTTGGGGTCTTAGCTGATGCATATGTAGCTTTGAGCCTGGCAGCTTGAAAGCTGAGCAGTATTCTCAGCAGTCTCGCGCATCACTAACGAGACAAAACTTGAAGTTCAGTTTTCACTGTAGAGGAATAAAGACCCCAGAGCTCCAATTAGGATCCCAGAAGACCTACACCCTAGGAATAAAGGTAAAATGAAAATAACCTGATCCTTCTAAAGACTAAAATTTGATTTCAAAACAAATCAGGCTCAGACTGGATTAGGGTAATCTGTATTTATTCAAACTGCTTGCCAGAATCAAAAATAATCCTCTCTGGAGAAAAGTAACATCATAAGAGCCTCAAATTATCTCCATAATTTTGTATACACAATGCCCAGCATTCAGTAAAGAACTTAGGTAACACATGGGACATGGTGAAAAGGTCAAACATACATGTAATTGGGATTTCAGAAGGAGAGAAAAAGAATGGGAAAGGGGCAATGTTTGAAAAGCCTACTGCCAAGTGATAGAAGATACCAAGTCACAGACCCAAGAAACCCCATGAATGTCAACCAGAATGAATACTAAAAAATCTGACACAACTAGCCATACTAAAACTGCAGAAAATGAAAGACAAAGCCTCATAAAAGCGACCACAGAATAAAAAGGACACATCATTTTCAAAAGAATAATAATTAACTAACAGTTATTTAGCAGAAAGTTTGGAAGCCTAGAGAATAATCCAATGGAATATTTGTGGAGCTTGTGGTGGCTCAGAAAACAATTCCCCAAAATATGGCACTCCGGCACGCTGAGTGCTTTGAAAATTAAAAAGCCTCAGAAATAAGCCTCAGAAGCAAGGGCTGTTTTTGACCTTCCCTCACCCCTCTGCCCCGACATTCCTGTCTCTCCCATCCTCTTCCCCACAGCACTCTCTCTGGAATTTCCTTATCCAACTAAGAAAGCTCCTTTCCAAATGAAATACAATTAAGGCCCCCTCCCTAGGAATCTCATTAAATAATCAGGAAAGATTAACCACAGGCGAAGAGAAGAGGCTGGAAGTCAACACCATGGCCAGACAAACTTTTCATCAATTCTTTTTTTTTGTTTATTTGAGACAGTTTCACTCTTGTTGCCCAGGCTGGAGTGCAGTGGTACGACCTCGGCTCACTGCAACCTCCACCTCCCAGGCTCAAGGGATTCTCAGGCCTCAGCCTCCCGAGTAGCTGGAATTATAGGTACTTGCCACCACTCCTGGCTAATTTTTGTACTTTTTAGTAGAGTCAGGGTTTCACCACGTTGGCCAGGCTGGTCTCGAACTCCTGACTCAAGTAATTCACATGCCTTGGCAGGTGCGAGCCACTGTGCCCAGCCTTCATCAATTCTTCTCATAGCAACTCTAAGACATTATTTAGGAGACTTTCTTTGCATAGTAGGACAACCTGTGTTCCTGTGCAGTTCTGCCCTTCACTTTCCAGTCATGTCCCAACCAGCTTCCAAAGAGAAATCATTTACAAAATAATATCTGCCTCCCCACTCCATATGTCTCTCCCCTAAGAAGAGAGTATTTAGGCCTGTCCCCTCTTCACATCTTACATTTTGTGTATGGCTTCCATGTTTGTGCATGCTACAAAAATTTTGTACACCTTCTTTCCCTATTAACCTGCTAGTTCATTTTCAGTGAACCTCTGGAGGACACAGAAGTTTTCCTTGGCTCCTACAAGCTCAAGCAAAACAACAGCCAACCTAGAATTCTATTCTCAATTAAAAGTTCTTTCAGAAATGAAGGTGAAATGAGGCCAGGCATGGTGGCTCACACCTGTAATTTCAGCACTTTGGGACGCCGAGGCATGCGGATCACTTGAGGCCAGGAGTTTGAGACCAGCCTGGCCAACATGGCGAAAGCCTATCTCTACGAAAAATACAAAAATTAGCCGGGCATGGTGGTGCGTGCCTGTAATCCCAGCTATTCGGGAGGCTGAG
>NW_012116744.1:1239238-1262872 GCF_000951035.1 Colobus angolensis palliatus
GAGAGAAGTAATTCTAGAATGGTGCAGTAAGGACTTCCAAAAATTCAGTTTTCCATGAAAGCCATAAGGACATTGGCAAAAAAGGACAAAAATAAAAATCAACTTTTCTAGGCTTCGAAAATTAACCACCAGGTTTCAACAACAAAGGAGCTTCTAGTCAAGAAGCAAAGTTGCATCTCAGAAAGAAGAGTGAGTTTTGTGCATTTTAGCCTTTTCTGTTTCCATACCCTCTCCCAGATCCACAGTAGCCTTGAAAACTAGAAGCCTCTCAGAGAATCACAACGTACTGGAGCAGAAACCCACAGGTTGAAACCTCGGTGGGAACCAGAGCTGAGGTAGGGAAACCTAACCTGTAACTGACGAATTGCTGGAAGGTCAGTGTGGACAAGTCCGATAGATAAAATACTAGGAAGCCCTAGGCATCAGAAGACCTCCACATTTTTTTTTTTTTTTGAGTGTCTGAAATCATTTATTTATGTACTGTGTGATATATTTTTTAATTTTTTAAACTTTTAGGTTCAAGGGTACATGTGCAGGTTTGTTATATTGGTAAACTCATGTCACAGGAGTTTGTTGTGCAGATTATTTCATCACCCAGGTACTAAGCCTAGTACCCAATAATTCTTTTCTCTGATTCTCTCCCTCCTCCCGTCCTACACCCTCAGGTAGGCCCAAGTGTCTGCTGTTCCCTTATCTATGTCCACGTGTTCTCGTCATTCAGCTTCCACTTCTAAGTGAGAACATTCGGTATTTGCTTTTTTGTTCCTGTGTTAATTTGCTAAGGCTAATGGCTTCCAGCTCTACCTATGTTCCCCCAAAGACACCATCTCATTCTTTTTTATGGCTGTATAATATTCCATGGTGTATCTGTATCACATTTTCTTTATCCAATCTGTCATTGATGGAGCCCCCATGTTTTCGTGAGATTTACCTTGCAGTTCTCACAGTGAATTTCTGAGAAAAATCTCCTTGTGCTTTGGGAGGGGGAGAAGGAAAGAAATTTGGAAGAGAATTTGTTGCCATTAGAACTGTCTTGCAAGAAATATTAACATAACTTCTTCAAAGAGAACAAAAATAATGTAGGTCAGAAACTCAGATTCATATAAAGAAAGGAAGAGGACCAGAGAATGAATAAGTGGAAGTAAAAGAAAAATTTTCATTTTTCTTAATCTTAATTGATCTAACAGATAACCGTTTGTTCAAAATAACAACAATGTATTCAGTAATATATGATTACGATTGTGTGTGTGTGCACGCATATGCTTATGTATACAATGAAATGAATAAGAACAATGATACAAGGAACAGGAGAGACAAATTAGGAATGTTTTATTATGAGGTATTTGCACAACCCCTGAAAAGATGCAGTGTTTTTTGAAAGAGGACTATATTTAATTGTAAATGTATATTACAAACTCTAGGGCAATCATTTAAAAAAAAAAGTAAAAAAGAAGTATAACTGATATGCCAAGAAAGAACAGAAAACAGAATCATACAAAATGCCTATTTAAAACCACAAAAGGTAGAAAAAGAGTAAAAGGCAAAATTAGGAATGAAGAACAACAAAGAGAAAACAGTAACGAATATAGTAGATAATAATCAATTATATAAATAATCAGTTTGAAAGTCAATGGTATAGCTGGTCACAGTGGTACATGAGGCAAAAACTGATAGAACCACAAGGAGAAATACATGAATCCACTATTATAGTTAGGGACTCCAACCTCCCTTTTCATACTGGGGCAGATCCAGCAGCCAAAGAAGCAGTAAGGACTTAGGTAAACTCATCACCACCACTAATCAACGGGATGTGATGGCTACTTATAGACAACTTCCTTCAACAACAGTAGAATACATATTCTTCTCTTCTCAAGTTCATGTGGAACATTCACCAAGATAGACAACTTCTGGGCCATTAAAAAAGAAAACCACCTTTCCATTCCCTCTAAGTGAACAGGAGAAAAAATTTAAAAATAGCGAAATAATAATAATAATTTTTAAAACCACCTTAACTTTTTTTTTCTTTCTTTTTTTTTGAGACAGGGTCTTACTCTGTCACACAGGCTGGAGTGCAGTGGTGTCATCTCAGCTCACTGCAGCCTCCGTCTCCCAGGCTCAAGCAATCCTCCCACCTCAGTCTCCTGAGTAGCTGAAACCACAGGTATACACCACCATGCCCAGTTAATTTTTTGTGTTTTTGGTAGGGATGGGGTTTCACCATGTTGGCCAGGCTGGTCTCGAACTACTGAGCTGAGGCCATCCTCCCACCTTAGCTTCCCAAAGTGCTGGGATTACAGGCATGAGCCACTGTGCCTGGCCAATATTTGAAACAATGGAAATCATATCTCCATCTTCAGACTACAGTGGAATTAAACTAAAACTCAGTAACAGAAAAATAGCTGGAAAATCTGAAAATACTTGAAGATTAAACAATACACTTCAAAATAACACATGGGGCCAGGCGAGATAGCTCACGCCTATAATCCCAGCACTTTGGGAGGCCGAGGTGGGCAGATCACTTGAGATCAGGAGTTCAAGATCAGCCTGGCCAGCATGGAGAAACCCTGTCTCTACTAAAAATACAAAAATTAGCCTGTATGGTGGCCCGTGCCTGTAATCTCAGCTACTTGAGAGGCTGAGACATGAGAATCACTTGAACCCGGGAGGCAGAGGCTGCAGTGAACTGAGATCGCGCCCCTGCACTCCAGCCTGGGTGACAGAGCAAGGCTCCGCCTCAAAAACAAAAAACAAAAAACCATATGGGGTGATTGTGAGTGAGTGAGGCTGGGGTGGCCCCCGCAGGCAGCCAGGATTTGGGCTGGGGATGGGCTCTAGGCTCCATGCTGCCAGGGTGATTTCAGTGCTTCCAAGCCTCCTGGCAGGCTCCAGTCCACTGCCTCATGGAGCCCTAGCCCCATGCAGTTTTCCTTTCTGCCCTCCTGGGCTCCTGCCAGCCCACGGGTGCTTTGAGGGTACATCCCATCTCATGGTTGGGACCTCAGGCCTGGGAAAATGATGTACATTCCTTGTGTCTTCATTCCAATTGTGCTCTGAATCTGCAAAAACTTCTGGCCGGGCACAGTGGCTCACGCCTGTAATTCCAGCACTTTAGGAGGCCAAGAAGGGCAGATCACCTGAGGTCAGGACATGGCAACATGGTGAAACCTCCTCTCTACTAAAAATACAAAATTAGCTGAGTGTGGAGGTGTTGGCACCTGTAATCCCCCAACTATTCAGGAGGCCAAGGCAGGAGAATTGCTTGAACCCAGGAGGCAGAGGTTGCAGTGAGCCGGGATGGTGCCACTGCACTCCAGCCTGGGTGACAAAGTGAAACTCTGTCTCAGAAAAACAAAACAACACAAAAAGTTCCTGGGTCACACATATACCTCTGATTTCCCTTTTGGTTGGTCATATATGTCCTAGAAAAACTATACAAGAATCCAGTGATAAAAATAAAGGCCAAAGACACTATAATAATGCAGACATAAATGGATTACCAACAAAAGGACCAACAGAAATCTCTGATAAAAAGAGAGACTAAGGTAATTTTCCCAAAGGATCTCATTGTTTTAAAAATGAACCCGATAATATGAAACACCTTCTTTGTAATTGTCTCTGACCTTTTTCTCTGAGACCAGAATTTGGGATAGAACATTTTGATATTTACCTGATACTAATCAGGAAATGCATGGTATTTATATTTTCAGTGTGTTTAGTTATATTTAATGACCTCCTGCCTGAGTTCCTTTTTCATTAAAATAGCTTTCATTTCTATTATTACAATTTTAATAAGACGAATAAATGGAAAGTTTATGCCAGTAGACACCCTGCTACTAAGTCAATATTTAAAAATCGTTGGTACTCCAGCATTTATTCACATAAATTTCACTGCTGCTTGCTCTAATTGCTCTGGGCTCTTCTAATTTGAGTGGAGAACACTTTTACTGTATAACAGTGCCATGAGACTGTGCTGTGAAATGAAGGATAGAATTTTTGGAGATGATAATGATATGAAACGTAAACATATAATTACTCTCCAACACAATGGAACAGCTTATCCATGAGAGCAGTAATTATTATTTACCGTCTGAGGAAGATAGGAAAGACAGGAACATAGGGGAAACCTATTTGGAAAATAGCTTTTACGTAAATGTCTAATGTGTATTATGAAACTCTGATATTAGTTGCATTCCTTCTATTTCTACCAATGTATTACACATTCAGTTCAAAACAATATGTGGGTCAAAGAAGGTATCTTGGATAAATTTAAAAATACTGTGAACACAGTGAAAATAAAAAGACAACTTATCAAAATTTGTGGGATGCAACAAAAGCTGTGCTTAGAGGGAAATGTATGGCATCAGATGCATATATTAGAAAATAGGCCAGGCACAGTGGCTCATGCCTGGAATCCCAGCACTTTGGGAGGCTGAGACAAGAGGATTGCTTAGGCCATACGTTCAGGACCAGCCTGGACAATATAGTGAGACTTTAGCTCTACAAAAAAAAAAATTAGCCTGGTGTGATGGCACACATCTGTAATCCTAGCTACTTGGGAGGCTGAGGCAGAAGAATCACTTGAGTCTGGGAGGTTGAGGCAGCAGTGAGCCCTGATCTCACCACTGCACTCCAGTCTAGGTGACAGAGTAAGATCCTGTCAAAAAAAAAAGAAAGAAAAGAAAAGAAGAAAGAGCTAAAATCAATAATCTAAACTTCTACCTTCAGAAACTAGAAATATAAGAGCAAATTAAATTCACACGAAGCAGGAAAAAAAAGAAATAACAAAAACTGAAGCAGAAACCAATGACACTGCAAATAGGAACTCAATAGAGAAAATCAATGAAACCAACAGGTGGTTTTTTGCAAGATTAATAAAACATAAAACAGACTAGGAAATAAAGAGGATACAAATCTCTAATATCGGAAATGTAAGGGGGATATCACTACAGCTCCTGTGAATTTTGAAAAGATAATAAGGAAATACTATGAACAACCCTATTCCCACAAATTTTATGACCTAGATCAATTGGATCAATTCATTAAAGGACACAACCTGCCTAAATTCACATAGGAAGAAACAGACAATCTGCATAGATAGGCCTATACCTATTGAACAAGTTGAATTAATAATTAATAAATTCCAAAACAGAACACCACATGTATTTACTGGTGAATTCTACCAAACATTTAAGGAAGAAATTAGACCAATCTCTACAATCTCCTTTAGAAGACAGAAGCAGAGGGAATAATTTCTAACTCATTCTATGAGGCTAGCATTGCCCTAAAACCAAAATTAGATAATGACATCACAAAAAAAGATAACTACAGGCAGGACACAGTGCCTCACATCTGTAATCCCAGCACTTTGCAAGGCTGAGGCGGGTAGATCACTCGAGATCAGAAGTTGAAGACCAGCCTGGCCAACATGGCAAAGCCCTGTCTCTACTGAAAATACAAAAATTAGCCGGGCACAGTGGTGCACACCTGTAATCCCAGCTACTCGGGAGGTTGAGGCAGGAGAATCGCTTGAACCTAGGAGGTGGATGTTGCAGTGAGCCAAGATTGTACGACTGCACTCCAGCTTGGGGGACAAGTGAGACTGTCAAAAAAAAAAAGCAAACGAAAACAGCACCAATTAAAGTGACTACATAAGTAAATATAAAAGAGAGTATACATGCATTTTTGTTTGTAACTCTTTTTTTTCCTATCCAATTTAGAAGACAACCACATAAGCCAATAATTATAAAACTATGCTAATGGGCTTGTAACGTATAAAGATGTAACATGTGTAACATGTACGACAATACTAGCACAAAGGAGTGGTGAGGAAATGAAGCCATATTGAAGCAATGTTTTCATGGAAGATTGATATAAAGTTGTTAGCGATCTAAACTAGACTGTTTTTAAATGAAGGTGCTAATTGTAATCCTCAGGGCTACCACTAAGAAATAAGTTAAAAACAAAACAAAATAGTAAAGAAAAGAACAAAGGAATTAAAATGGTACACTATAAAATATCTTTTCAGTGCAAAGCCAGCAGTAACTGCAAAATAGTGGAACAAAAAGACATAAAATATGTTGAAAATAAATAGCAAAACAGTCAGTGTCAATCCTACCTTATTAGTAATTACATTAAATATAAATAGATTAAACACTGATCAAAAGGCAGAATTGGCATAATGGATTTTTTTAAAAATGAGTCAACACTATGCTGTATACAAGAGTACTCTTTAGATTCAAAGATGCAATAAGTTAAAAGTGAAGGGATAGGCTGGGAGCAGTGGCTCACGCCTATAATCCCAGCACTTTGGGAGGCAGAGGTGAGTGGATCACTTGACGTCAAGAGTTTGAGATCAGTCTGGTTGACATTGTGAATCCCCATCTCTACTAAAAATACAAAACTTAGCTGGGCATCATGGCACACAACTGTAATTCCAGCTATTCAGGAGGCTGAGGCACGAGAATCGCTTGAACCTGGGAAGTGGAGGTTGCAGTGAGCCAAGGTGGTGCCACTGCACTCCAGCCTGGGTGACAGAGTGAGACTCTGTCTCTAAAATAACTAAATAAATAAATAGATAGAAAAAGGTATACCATGCAAACATTAGCCAAAGCACAGCTAGTATGGCTATACTAATATCAAATGAAATAAGCTTTAAGGCAAAAATTTGCACTAGAGACAAAGAATAGTATTTTATAATGATGCAAAAGTTTAATCCATCAGGGAAATATAACAACTACAAGCATACATGCACCTAACAACAGAACCCCAAACATAAACTATAGGACAACAGTAGCATAAAGAGAAGGATGAAGTAAATGGAGTTAAAATGTTCTAAGGACCTTGCATTATCTAGAAAATGTAAAAGTACTAATCTATATCAGATTCCAATAAGTCAAGGATACACATTATAATCTCTCAGGCAACCCGTCAAAGAAGAACAAAATAAGGTATAACTACCAGGCTAAAAATGGAGGAAAATTTATTGAAAATATTGATTAATCCAAGAGAAAATAAGAAAAATATAAAAATCAACATTAACTCAATTAGCTATAGAGAAAAGAGAGTTAAATCTCAATATATCATAACTATGTTGAGTATAAATGGACAAAATATGTAAATTAGAAGATAAACATTGTCAATCTAGATTTTGAAAACTATCTGGTTATAAAAGATGATCTTGGCCAGGTGTGGTGGCTCATGCCTGTAATCCCAGCACTTTGGGAGGCCGAGGTAGGCGGATCACTTGAGGCCAGGAGTTTGAGACCAGCCTGGCCAACATGGCAAAATCTCGTCTCTACTAAAAATACAAAAAATAGCCAGGCATGGTGGTGCACACCTGTAACCTCAGCTACTCAGGAGGCTGAGGCAGGAGAATTGCTTGAAGCCAGGAGGCAGAGGCTGCAGTGAGCTGAGATCATGCCACTGCATTGCAGCCTGGCTGACAGGGCAAGATTCTGTCTCAAAAAATAAAAAAAATAAAAAGAATTCTGAACTCAACTAAATGATATATATTCTTTTCAAATGCACATGGAAAAATTTAAAAAGTGAATGTACGCTTGGCCATAAAGCAAGTCTCAACAAATTTCAGAGGATTAAAATCACATAGAGCGTGTATCTCTGACTACAATAGAAATAAGCTAAATATGAATTTGTGAAAGAAAACTAGAAAAACACACCAAAAGTTTACAAATTAGGCAATACACTTCACAATGACCCATGGGTCAAAAAAAGTTACAATAAAAATTAGAAAACATGTTGAAGAGAATTATAATATAAAAATGGCATTTCAGTACTTCTGGGCTGCTGCTTAAGCATGTATAAAGAAAATTTTATAGCTTCAAACACATACGTAAGAAGAAAAGTACCAAAAATCAGTAATCTGTATGCCCAGATAATAGTTAGAAAATAGTAAATTAAGGCCGGGCCTCGTGGCTCATGCCTGTAATCCCAGCACTTTGGGAGGCCGAGGAGGGCAGATCACAAGGTCAGGAGTTCGAGATCGGCCTAGCCAATGTAGTGAAACCCCATCTCTACTAAAATTACAAAAAATTAGCCGGGCATGGTGTCGGCCACCTGTAATTCCAACTACTCAGGAGGCTGAGGCAGGAAAATCACTTGAACCCAGGAGGCAGAGAGTTGCAGTGAACCGAGATCACACCATTGCACTCCAGCCTGGGTGACAAGAGTGAAACTCTGTCTCAAAAAAAAAGGAACAGAAAATATTAAATTAAATACAAAGAAAGTGGGAGAAAAAAATAATAATGATAACAGCAGGTAATAATAAAGTTGAAAACAAATATACAATAAAGAGCGTCAAAAATTTAAATGTATAAGGTCCTAGCAGGAATGATCAAGAATAAAAATAGAGAAGACACAAATTACCAATAGCAGGAACAAATGGGAGCATCATTACAGATCCCACATATTAGAAAGATAATAATATTATGAATAACACTATGACAGTGAACTTGAAATTTTAAGTGAAATAGACACATTTCTAGAAAAACACAACTGAACAAAATTGACACAAGGGAAAAACAAGATACGAAGAGTACTATATTTACTGAAAATAATGGAATCTATATTTGGAAAATCTTCTTTCAATCAAAATTCTACGACCAGATAGCTCTCTTGGTGAATATGGCAAGTATTTAAAGAATACACCAATTGTGCATAGGTTTCCTAGGAAAATAGATGAAGAAACATTTCCCAATGTATATTATAGGTGATCACATAACCTTAATCCCCATATCTGACAAGGACATTATAACAAAGGAAAACTATCCACCAATCTTTCTCAGAAACATAGATGGACAAAAAAAGTCCTAAAGAAAAAAATAGCAATCACAATAACTCAGTGTATTACTAGAATAAAGGAGAAAATTGCATAATAATATCAACAGACACAGAAAAAGCATTTACCAAAATTTAATCTCATTCAAAACAAATACATAGCAACTAGTAATCGAAGGGAACTTTTTTTTTACCTTAAAATAGCATTTAAGACTTATAAAAAAGTTGCCAAAATAGTGCAAATTTTCTGTATATTCTTCACCCAACTTCCCCTGATCTTACCCTTTTATGTAACTGTAGTACAATTCTTGAAACTGGGAAATTAACATTGATGCAATATGGTTAACTAACAGACCTTAAATTTTATATATAAAAAAGATATAATATCTATATATCTATAAATATATATCTACATTATAATTATATACTTATATATTTACTATTTTTACATATATTTATAATTTTATTATATATATTTAAAATTATATATAATATATAAATATTATATATATGTATATTTTTTTGAGACAGAGTCTCACTCTGTCAGCCAGGCTGAAGTGCAGTGGCATAATCTCAGCTCACTGCAACCTCTGCCTTTCGGGTTCAAGTGATTCTCCTGCCTCAGCTTCCCAAGTAGCTGGGACTACAGGCATGTGCCACCATGCCCAGCTAATTTTTGTATTTTTGGCAGAGAAGGGTTTCGCTGTGTTGGCCAGGCTGGTCTCAAACTCCACACCTCAGGTGATCTGCCTGGCTTGGCCTCCCAAAGTTCTGGGATTACAGGCATGAGTCACTGCACCCAGCCACCTTCTTAAAAGTTTGCTAGATTTCCCATTAATGTTCCTTTCTGACCCAGGATCCAGTCCAAGATCCCATCTAGCACTTAATTGTCATGTCTACTTACTTTCCTCCAATCTGGAACAGTTCCTCAATCTTTCTTTGTCTTTATGACCTTAACACTTTTTGAAGAGTACTTTGTTTTGTGAAATGTCTCCAAGTGCAAATTTCTCTGATGTTTTCCCATAACTAGATTGAGATTATGCAGTTTTGTCAAGAATATTACAAAGTGATGCTGTCCCAGAAGAAAACTTTCCTAATTTGATAATGAATATGTTCAAGAGGATGGCTAAAATTTTTTAAAGTGGAAGATAACAAGCATTGGTGAGAATGTGGAGAAATTCGAACCCTCATACATTTCTGGTAGGAATGTAAAATGGTTCAGGTTGTTGTTTAACAGTTTGGTGGTTCCTCAAAAAGTTAAACATAGAATTATCATATGACCCAGCAAGTCCACTTCTAGGTACATACCTAAAAGAATTGAAAACTGGCTAAAAAAAAAATCCTCATACGTCAGTCTGCCCTTATCTGCAGGAGATACTTTCCAAGGTTTCCAGTGGATGCCTCAAACCTCAGATTGTACCAAATCCCATACACTACAGGTTTTTTTGATTTCTCCCTCCACCCCCATAATATCTTACTGTGTCGTGCTCACCCTTCTACTTCTTATAATGTGAAAGGCTAAATGCCTACGTGATGAGATGAGGAGAGGTGACTGACGGGCATTGCGATGTAGCATTAGGCTGCTATTGACCTTCTGACTGTGTGTGAGGAAGATCGTCTGCTTTGGGCGATGCTGGATAATCAAGCCGTGATGATGTTGATGGTTGAATGTCAGGAGCAAACAAGATGATGTTGATAACTAATGGGCAGGTAGTAAATACAGCGTGGATAAGCTGAACAAAGGAATGATTCATATCCCAGATGGGACAGAGCGAGACAGCAAAAGATTTCATTATATTACTCAGAACAGCACACAATTTAAAAATTATGAATTGTTGGCTGAGCCTGGTGGCTCATGCCTGTAATCCCAGCACGTTGGGAGGCTGAGGCAGGCGCATGACCTGGGGTCGAGAGTTCGAAACCAGCCTGACCAACATGGTAAAATCCCGTCTCTACTAAAAATAAAAAAATAAAAATTAGCTGGGCATGGTGGCAGGCGCCTGTAATCCCAGCTACTCTGGAGGCTGAGGCACAAGAATCACTTGAACCCAGGAGGCAGAGGTTGCAGTCAGCTATCACGCCACTGCACTCCAGCCTGGATGACAAAGTAAGACTCTCTCTCAAAAAAAAAAAAAAAATTGGCTGGGTGCGGTGGCTTACGCCTATAATCCCAGCACTTTGGGAGGCTGAGGTGGGCGGATGATGAGGTCAGGAGATCGAGACCATCCTGGCTAACATGGTGAAACCCCATCTCTACTAAAAATACAAAAAAGTTAGCCGGGCGAGGTGGTGGGCGCCTGTAGTCCCAGCTACTCTGGGGGGGCTGAGGCAGGAGAATGGCGTGAACCCGGGAGGCAGCGCTTGCAGTTGAGTCGAGATCACGCCACTGCACTCCAGCCTTGGTGATAGAGTGAGACTCTGTCTCAAAAAACAAACAAAAGAAAAACTTATGAATTGTTTATTTCTTGAATTTTTCATTTAATATTTTTGGACAGTAGGTAATTGAAACAATGGAAAACAAAACCCTAGATGGTGGGAGGGAGAAACTGCTGTACATGAGTGTTCATAGCGACACTATTTGCAGCACCAAAAGACAAAACCAATCCAATGTCCAGCAACATCTGAATGGATAAACAAATGTGGTACATACACACAGTGGAATATTATTCTGCCATAAAAAGGAATGAAGTACTGATTTGTGCTACAGCATGAATGAATCTCGAAAACAGTATGCTAAGTAAGAGAAGTTAGACACAAAAGACCAGAGATGTTGTATGATTTTACTTATATGAAATATCCAGAACACGTAAATCATAGAAACAGAATGCAGATTGGTGGTGGCCAGAGGTGGGAGGTTTGGGGGAATAGGGAGTAATTGCTGAATAGGAACAGAGTTTATTTTGGAATGACAGAAATGTTTTGGATCAGACAGAGGTAGTGATTGCACAGTGTTATGAATAACCAAGTGCCCTAATTGTTATGTTAGGTGAATTTCACTTTGAATTCTAAAATTCTACAGCAAACATCATACTTAATGGTGAAATGTTAAAAGCATTCCACTGAGTTTAGAACAATGATGCCCATTATCACCACTTCTTTTTAACATGGTAGTAGCGGTCTTAACCAATGAAATAATTACAATCAACAAAAAGAGGAAGAAAAAGAAAACAGGAGGAGGAAAAAGAGAAGATGTACAGGGGGAAGGAGAGGATAAATAAAATGTCTAAGAATCAGTAAGTTAGCCAGGCGTGGTGGCCTGCCTCTGTAGTCTCAGCTACTTGGGGGGCTGAGGCAGGAGGATCTCTTGAACCTGGGAGGTCAAGGCTGCAGTGAGCCAAGATGGCACCACTACACTCCAGCCTGGGTGACAAACTAAGACTCTGCCTCAAAAATATTTTAAATAAATAAAATAATAAATAAATAAAATAAAATTTTTTAAAAAGAATCAGTAAGGAAGAAATTAAAATTGCTATAATACACAGATGACATTATCATAGACCTAGAAAATCTAAACAAATCTACATGGCCGGATACAGTGGCCCATGCCTGTAATCCTAGCACTTTAGGAGGCTGAGGTGGGAGAATCATCTGAGGTCAGGAGTTCAAGACCAGCCTGGCCAACATGGTGAAACCCCATCTCTACTAAAAATACAAAAATTAGTTAGGCGTGGTGGTGTGTGCCTGTAATCCCAGCTACTCGGGAGGCTGAGACATAAGAATCGTTTGAACCCAGGAGGCAGAGGTTGCAGTGAGCAGAGATTGCACCACTGCACTCCAGCCTGGGTGACAGAGTGAGACCCCGTCTCCAAAAAAAAACTGCTACCATTAATAAATGAATTTAACAAGGTCACTAGATACAAGGTCAAAATTTTAAAAAATTCATTGCATTTCTAGCTAATTAGAAGTTGAGAAAAATTAAATATCATACACAGTAGCATCAAGGA
This sequence comes from Colobus angolensis palliatus, assembly GCF_000951035.1. NCBI lineage: Eukaryota > Metazoa > Chordata > Mammalia > Primates > Cercopithecidae > Colobus > Colobus angolensis. The sequence goes on from NW_012116744.1 coordinate 1,251,976, forward strand.
CATAAATATACAGGGATGAACACAACAAAACTGTACAGAGCCTCTACACAAAAAATGATACAACTTCATGGAGGATTATAAAAGAAGACCCTCAAAAATGAAAGGATATCATTTCAGGATATGTTCAGTATCGAAATACTCAGTATTGGCTAGGGGCAGTGGCTCACACCTGTAATCCCAGCAGTTTGGGAAGCTGAGGCAGGTAGATCACTTGAGGCCAGAAGTTTGATACCAGCCTGGCCAACATGGTGAAGCCCCATCTCTACCAAAAATACAAAAATTAGTCGGGCATAGTGGCGGGCACCTGTAATCCCGGCTACTCAGGAGGCTGAGGCAGGAGAATCGCTTGAAACCAGGAGGTGGTGGTTGCAGTGAGCCAGAGTTGTACCACTGCACTCCAGCCTGGGCAACAGAATGAGACTCTGTCTCAGAAAAAAGAAAAAAAAAAGAAACAAAAGAAATAGTATTGTTAAGATATCACTTCTCCCTAACTCGATCTATAGATTCAAAGCAATCACAATTAAAATCCCAGTGGGTTTTTGTGGTGGCAGGGGTATGGGGGAAAGGGAATGAGGGAGGTTGAAATGGACAAACCAATTCTAGAATTTATACAAAAATACAAAGGGCCAAGATTGAAGGATTTGGACCATAGTAGTTTCTTCTTATCTGTCAGGGATATGTTTCAAGACCCCTGGTGGATGCCTGAAATCACAGATAACAGCAAAACCTATATATACTATAGTTGTTTTTTTTTTCTGTTACATACCTATAATAAAGTTTGACTTACAAATTAGTCCCATTAAAAGACTAACAACAAAAACTAATAATAAAATAGAACAATTATAACAATATATTGGAATGAAAGTCATGCGAATGTGATCTCTTCTCAAAATATATCATTGTTCAGTACCTTAAGTAACATAAACCATGGAAAGAGAAACTGTAGACAAGGGGGTACTACTGTGCAATAACTAAAATAGCCCAGTATTAATACAAAGACAGGCAAAGAGGCCAATGTGAAATAACAGAGTGTCCAGAAACAGCACACACATATACAGACAATTAAGACAAAAAATGACACGTTAGCACAGTGGGGAAGAGATGGGTCTTTTCAATTAGTGGTGCTGGGTCAGCTGAATAACCATATAGGAAAAAAAGTGAATCTTGACTCTTATCTCATACCACACACAAAAATCAAATCCAGATAGGCTCTGAATATGAAAGGTGAAACAATAAAGCTTTTAGAAACTGGCATAGAAAAATATATTTACTTCCTTATTTTAGGCAAAATGTATTAAGCAGGACACAAAGAAGTACAAATCTATTGTAAAAGAAAAGTAGATAAACTGAACTATATTAAAGAGCATCTGTTTATCAAACAAACTATTAAGAGAGTAAAAAGGAAAGCTATTGGAATGGGAAAAGATTTATTGCATCTGGGTGTGGTGGCTCTGGCCTATAATCCCAACACTTTCAGAGGCCAAGGCAGAGGGATCACTTGAGCCCAGGAGTTCAAGACCAGCTTGGACAACATAGCAAGACACTTTCTTTACAAATAGATAAATAAATATTTTAAAAAATATTTTTGCAATACAAGTAACTGACAAAGATCTAATATCCAAAATGCATAAAGAACTGCAAATTCATAAGAAAAAGATTAATAACTCAACAGAATAAAAGCAAATGTCTAGAACACAAAGGATATCCAAATGGCCAAGAAACTTGTTTAAAAAAGTGTTAATTCTCATTAGTCATCAGTGAATCACAAGTTAAAACCACAGTGAGATATCCACCCACCAGTATACTCAAAATTGACATGACACGTCACTTGCTGGCAAATTTATGGTGGAACTGAAACTCCCAAACACCATTGGTAGAAATGTAATCTGGTACAACTTTGGAAAATGGTTTGGCACTATCTATTAAAGCTAAATGTAAGTGGCCAGTCACAAAGGCTCACGCCTGTAATCCTAGCACTTTGGGAGGCCAAGATGGGCAGATCACTTGAGGTCAGGAGTTTGAGATCAGCCTGGCCAACATGGTGAAACCCCGTGTCTACTAAAAATACAAAAATTAGCTGGGTGTGGTGGCCGGTGCCTGTAGTCCCAGCTACTCTGCAGGCTGAGGCAGGAGAATCACTTGAACCCTTGAGGCGGAGGTTGCAGCGAGCCACGATCATACCACTACACTCCAACCTGGGCCACAGAGAGAGATTCTGTCTCAAAAAAGAAAAAAAAAGGCTAAATGTAAATAAACCCTTTAACCAGCCTGGTATATAACTAATAAAATAGGCACATTTACACAGGAAAAGTCATGTGTGAGAACATCTATAGTGACGCCGTTTTTCATAGACAAAGATGAAAACAATCCAAATATTCATAAACAGAAAAATGGATAATGTGTGTATATACATACAGTAAAATACCATGCAGAAAGGAATATAAGTGACAGTACACTCAGCTGCATTTCATAATGTTGAGGAAAAGAAGCTAAACATAAAAGAGGCCATGCTTTATGTTTCCACCGATGTAAAGTTCAAATACAATCAAACTTATTTCTGGTGTTGGAAGTCAAAAGAGTGGTCCCCTGAGAAGGAAAGTGACTGGGGATGCAAGAGATCAGCTTCCGGGCTCCCACAATTTTTTTATTTTTTGAGATGGAGTCTCGCTCTGTCACCCAGGATGGAGCGCAGTGGCACGATCTCGGCGCACTGCAACAACCTCTGCCTCCGTGGTTCAAGTGATTCTCCTGCCTCATCCTCCCAAGTAGCTGGAACTACAGGCGCATGCCACCACGCCCGGCTCATATTTTTATTTTTAGTAGAGACAGGGTTTCACCATGTTGGCCAGAATGGTCTCGAACTCCAGATCTCGTGATCCGCCGGCCTCGGCCTCCCAAAGCACTGGGATTACAGGCGTGAGCCACCACGCCCGGCCCGGGGCTCCCACAAATTTTTACATCTGACTGGTGGTCACATTCGGGTGCTCACTTTGAGAAAACTCATCAAGTTATGCCTTCTCTATGTTTATGTTCAATAAATAAGTGTGGGGTTTTTTGTTGCTTGTTTTTGTTTTTGTTTTTTTTGTGGAGAGGATCTCACTAAGTTGCCCAGGCTGCTTTTCTTACCCCTGGACTCAAGTAATCCTCTCACCTTGGCCTTCCGAAGTGCTGGGATTACAGGTGTGAGCCACTGCACTTGGCCTAAATAAGTTTTTTATTTTATTTTATTTTATTTTATTTATTTATTTTTATTTTTTTAAAGTTTTTTATTTATTTTTGAGACGGAGTCTCACTCTTTCACCCAGGCTGGAGTGCAGCCGCAGGATCTCGGCTCACTGCAAGCTCCGCCTCCCGAGTTCACACCATTCTCTTGCCTCAGCCTCCTGAGTAGCTGGGACTGCAGGCGCTCGCCACCACGCCCAGCTAATTTTTTTGTATTTTTAGTAGAGACGGGGTTTCATCGTGTTAGCCAGGATGGTCTCGATCTCCTGACCTCGTGATCTGCCCGCCTCCCAAAGTGCTGGGATTACAGGCTTGAGCCCCCGCGCCTGGTCAATAAGTTTTTTTTTTAATGAATGTTGCTTATACACACCAGTCTTTGGTAAATCTACAAATACAATTATGGATGCACAAATAACCAAACGAAAAAAAAAATCTTACCGTTATCCCTTTCTTACACATGCTGTGGTCCTAGCCCTGCTTACAAATCTCCACCATTTTCTCAACACTGTGCTAGAGTCTTCAAGAGAAACCTCATGCATATTTACAAAATAGTCTGTCAAACATTTCAAACATCTCAACTCCTACAAATTCCAGAAAATCAGTTGTATAAAGTCAAAATCAAAATCCAAGTTAGGGCTTAGCCAGAAGACTCTGTTACTCAAAAATAAGATCACATACCCCAACTTGGTTTTTGATTTTTTTTGGACTTTTTCCCTTATCATCAGCATGTTTAAATCTGCTGTATCTCCTTTAACAGCTATGTAATAATCTATTTTATAACTTTACAGTATTTTGCTTAACAATCTCCTTTTAAAGGACATTTAGGTTGTTTCCAGTTTTTGCTTTTATAAAAATGTTCCAGTGACTATTCGAGCATATACATCATTCTCATTTGATGATTTATCCTTTCATTCAAATAAGCTATTTGGGGCCGGGCGCAGTGGCTCACACCTGTAATCCCAGCACTTTGAGAGGGCGAGGCAGGCAATCACCTGAGGTCAGGAGTTCGAGACCAGCCTGACCAACATGGTGAAATACCATCTCTACTAAAAATACAAAACTTAGGTGAGCGTGGTGGTGGGCGCTTGTGGTCCCAGCTACCCAGGAGGCTGAGGCAGGAGAATCGCTTGAACACGGAAGACAGAGGTTACAGTTTGCCGAGATTGAACCACTGCACTCCAGCCTGGGCAACAGAGGGAGACTCCACCGAAAAAAAAAAAAAAAAGGTTAAGTTATTTGAGGTTGAAATATTAGGCCAAGTGGTGGGCACATGGAAAAGGATTTTGATACATTACCAACGTGTCTCCTGAAAAGCTGTATTTATCACACCCACTCCACCACCCACCACTCACAGTCTAGGAAAGCGTCTGCATCCTTGCCAACACTGGTTATTGTCAGCCTTTTGTTTGATTTGGTTTTGGTTTTGGTGAGACAGTGTTTCGCTCTGTTGCTCAGGCTGACCTCGAACTCATGGGCTCATGAGATCCTCCCACCTTGGCCTCCCCAGCAACTGGGACTGCATGTGCACACCATCGCTCCCAGCTATTGTCAGTCATTTTAATCCCTGCATAAATACATAAATCTGATGTATGAAAATCACATCTCATCATTTTAATTATTCTTTTGGTTATTCATAAGGTTGAGTATATGTTTACTGGCCATTTGTAGTTCTTTGGCAGAATCTCTCATTTTTAGTGAGGTCTACTTCTTACTGATTTTTAAATAGTCCTTCATAGATGCGTTTCTATTACATATAAAGCAAGTATTTTTTCTCAGTTTGCTATTTGACTTTACATTTTGTTTTGTTCTCTGTCATGACATTCAGAAGTTCTTAATCGTCGTATGTAACATCCGTCCATTTTTTTCACTGGTCTTTGGTACCATTGTCAAGAAAGATCTTCCCTCCTCCAAGATTACAGAAGTATTTTTATCTGTTTTCTACACCAAGGTCACACTGCCCCAAAAACAGTGAAGCCAGAATTCAAACATAAGTTTGTCTTGCTTCAAATGTTATGTGTGTAACTTCTCATTACACCATTAGCAACAACAATTATCTTTGGATATTAAGAATGTAGGTTATCTTTAACTTATTTTTACTTTCCTGTATTTTTACATATATGTACCATAAGAAATATATAAGGCCAGGCATGGCCAGGTAGCTCCGACCTGTAATCTTAGCACTTTGGGAGGCCGAGGCAGGGAGTTTGAGACCAGCCTGGGCAACATGGTGAAACTCCGTCTCTAAAAAAAAAAAAAAGAAATTAAAAAATTAGACGAGCGTGGCGGTACATGCCTGTAGTGCCAGCTACTCGGGAAGCTGAGGTGGGCAGTCACCTGAGCTCGGGAGGTTGAAGCTGCAATGAGCTGCGGCTGTGCCACTGTACTCCAGCCTGGGCCAAAGAGTGAGACCTGGTCTCCAAAATTTTTTTAAAAAAAGAAAGATAGCCAGGCATGGTGGCATGTATCTGTGGTCCCAGTTATTTGCAAGACTGAGATGGGAGGATCACCTGAGCCCAGGAGGTCGAGGCTTCAGTGACCCATGATCATACCGCTGCACTCCAGCCAAGGCAACAGAGTGAGCCCCTCGCTCTGGAGTCATTAAAAAAAGACATATACAGACAATAAGACATGATCATCCAGTGATTAAGAGTGGGAGTCTAGAGCCAGATTGCCAGGGCTCATGTCCCCGCTCTGTTACTTCTCAGCTGGTTGACTCTGGGCAAGTTATTTAAACTCTCTGTGCCTCAGTTTACTTATCTATAAAAGGTGGAAAATGATAGCACCTATGTTGTAAAATTATCACGCAGATGAACAAATTAAGACATGTTAGGTTGGGCGTGGTGGCTCATACCTGCCAGCACTTTGGGAGGACAAGGTGGGCAGATCACTTGAGGCCAGGAATTTGAGATCAGCCTGGCCAACATGGTGAAATCCTGTCTCTACTAAAAAATACAAAAATTAGCAGGACATGGTGGCACACACCTGTAATTTAAGCTTCGCAGGAGGCTGAGGCAAGAGAATCACTTGAACCTGGGAGGTGGAGGTTGCAGTGAGGCCAGATCATGCCACTGCCCTCCAGCCTGGCTGATGGAGTGAGATTTGTCTCAAAAAACAAACAAAAACAAAAACAATACTGAGTATTTCAATCCTGAACATAGTATATTCTTTTGTTTTTGAAGGTCTTCTTTTATAGAGCAAGGCTCGGTCTCAAAAAAAAAGAAAGAGACACATTAGAAGAGCACTTGGCATATCATATGCTCCTGATATAAGCCCTTGTTTTAATGAACACTTATCACTTTTAAGGTATTTTTAAATGAGAATGTACTGGAATTAGAAAGGGCAAGTAACTGAAAAGCCCATTAACCCAGTCCCCCTAGAGAGGTGTCCTGGGGGTTCCAGGTGAGCCACTCACTCTCCAGGCTTCACACTCAGCTCCGACAAATCAGCCCCGCAAAGGACACAGCAGTCACACCCCCACTTCCAGCCCAGGGTGGCTTGTTTTCAAGCATTGTAGCTTTCTGATCTCAACTAGCTTTCTAGGTAAAGAACAAATATTGGCAGACAAAAAGAAAAAGGAAAAGTGTTTGATTCATTCTTCAGACATTTCTTGAGTGCTGGATATGTGTGATCTACCTGGCTAGGTAACTGCTGCCTTGTGAGGGCCTACTGTGTGCTGGTCACTTAATAGACATCATCTCATGAAAAATTTGCTGGCTGGGTTTGGTGGTTCACACCTGTAATCCCAAACCTTCTGGAGGCCGAGGCAGGAAGATCACTTGAGGCTAGGAGTTTGAGGGCAGCCTGGGCAATATAGCAAGATCCTGTATGTACAAAAGATTTTTAAAAATTAGCCAGGTGTAGTGGTGCACACCTGTAATCCCAGCCCTTTGGGAGACTGAGAGAGGAGGATTTCTTGAGCCCAGGAATTTGAGGGTACAGTGAGCCATAACTCAGCCATCCTCTGGCCTGAGTGATGGAGCGAGACCCCATCTAAAAAATTTTAAAAAGAAAGACTTAAAAAAGAAAAACTCACAACCACCCTATAAGGCAGACACAACTGTATTTTACAGAGGAGAAACTGAAATTCAGAGCATTAAGTGATTTGCCCCAAATCCCCAAAGCTGGTAAGTGGCAGGGTCAGCCTGGTCCACAGGGGGCTTAACCCTGCTGCACTCTGACCTGACTTCACTCTTGTCGAGGGTCCGCTGATCCCTGAGCCCTGCTGTGTTAGTGGTTACCATGGAATAACTTTCTCCAAAGAGACAGGTGTTTCTACCCCAACTTTTGGGAAAAGCACCCACATGTACCTGCAGGGAAGGAAAGGGCTTTTAAAGGGCTGTCCCTCCCTGGGGGTCTTGGCTGGGGCCCTCAATGGGGGACCTACTGTGCTCTGCTCTTCAGAGTTGAGCTAGGGATGCCCGGGACGGGTTCTCCACTCCACCAAGCAGGGGATGTGTGCACTGCAGCTTCCTCCAGGCTCTGTCTCCACACACCTTCTGGGCACCAGGGGACTCTGAGCATAGCCCCAGCCCCAGCCTGCACCTCTGCCAACTGGGAGCTGGGGGCTTTTGACTGTTGCGTCCATCAAGACTCTCAAGGGTCATCACAGCTTCCAAACAGAGCCCCTTTTTCCCCCAATCCACCTCCAGGAAGCCCTCCAGGGCCCCAGCCCACAGACAGTGCCCCCTGGGATGTGCTGGCCGTCCCCTCCTCCATCCCATCGTTCTCCCTGCAGGTCTGTCTTCAGGACCTGTCTTCCCTTTCTCCTTAATCCACATCTCCTTCTCCTTCTCAAGCAGGAACTAGACCGTTTTCACCTTGGAGTTGCCCATAGTCTCCAGCCAAGAGCTGGGCTCACAGAATGTGCTTAAAAAATTGGGCACTGTGGCTCACGCCTGTAATCCTAGCACTTTGGGAGGCCGAGGCGGGCAGATCACTTGAGGTCAGGAGTTTGAGCCTAGCCTGGCCAATATGGTGAAACCCCATCTCTACTAAAAAATACAAAAATTAGCCAGGCGTGGTGGCAGGCGCCTGTAATCCCAGCTACTCAGGAGGCTGAGGCAAGAGAATCACTTGAATCAGGGAGGTGGAGGTTGTATTGAGCCGAAATCACACCACTGCACTCCAGCCTGGGTGTCACAGCAAGACTCTGTCTCAAAAAATAATAATACTTAATTAAAAATACATTGGTGATGAATGGTCACATAAATAGCTCCACCAAAGAATTTCCAAATGAACACACTTACGTGCATGTGACTCCTATTATGAAAGGAGCATGGCTGGAGAATGGTCGAGTGCTTTGGGTTACGGTGGAAACAGAAAACCTGCCTTTGGGATTGAGCTCTGCCCTGACCAGTTTTGGTCCCTGGCTTGGGATAAATCACAAATAACCTTTCTGAACCTGGGATTCCTCATGTGTGAAAATGGACGTGATGGAGCAGTTCCACACTCCTCACGGGTTCAGGGGAAGGGAAGGAGGTGAAGGCCACGGCGAGTGGCAGCGTGAAGAGTGGTCCTAATTTCACTTTCTATCCACTGTGCGGTGCAGTGATAAATACCTGGGAGCAAGAGAGGGTCTTCCTCAGGGCCCCCAAGCCCACGCAGTACACGGCAGGTTCGCTTCTCCTCCACTGGCCCAAAAGGAAAGCTGCGTTTTCAGATTTTATTATATACATCTACATATATATAGATACAGATATAGATATATTTTTTGAGACAGGGTCTCTCACTCTGTTGCCCAAGTTGGAGTGAAGTGATGTGATCTCAGCTCACTGTAGCCTCTACCTCCCAGGTTCAAGCGATTCTCCTGCCTCACTCTCCTGAGTAGCTGGGATTACAGGTGCCTGCCACCATGCCTGGCTATTTTTTGTGTTTTTTGTGGAGACGGGATTTCACCATGTTGGCAAAGCTGGCCTCAAACTCCTGACCTCAAGTGGTCTGCCCACCTTGGCCTCCCAAAGTGCTAGGATGACAGGCATGAGCCACTGTGCCCCGCCCGGACTTTAGAGAATTCATAAAAGGGGATTTGAAATTCCAAGGTCTCATCTTGTCCTGGAAGTCCACTTTCTCTCCCAGAAGCCTCAGCTGTCTTCTGGAAGGTCTGAGGCAGGAGAGGGATGAGAGACCTCCCAGCTCAGGTGACAGGTGCCTGCTGGGAGACCTTTAAGTCTGGACAGTAGCCTGCCAGCCACATCCAAAGCTCTGAGGTCATTTCCCCTGATACCAGAGACTTGGCACCTGCTGGAATCCTGGGAGAATTAGAATGTCAGGAGTGCCCCAGATCTGACACCTCACACCCTGACACCCTAGGAGGAGGCCTGGGAGGAGCAGATTGCCCTCTGGGTACCCTGAGCTCAGGGCTGGGCCCACCAAGGCCAGGGGAGTAGGGAGGATGCTGAATGGTCCAGGCCTTGCCTGTGCCCTACAAGTTGGTATTGGCCTCAGGGGTGCATAATTGGCATTAGAAAGAGCAAACACCTTTGGAAGACCTCAGAGGCTCTGAAACAGGATCACAGCCCTTTACTGTTGACGCCACCAGCAGTTGCTAAGCGACAAAGCAGGCATTTCAGGCGCTGAAAAGAGGGGATCCCCAGGGCACTGGACAGAGTCTGGCTCCTGGCAGCTGCCTGGGGCTCTGCCCTCATCCCTGGCCCCGCACAAGGGCCAGAGGTCTCAGCCAGGGGCCAGCGGCTGCGCTGAGTAGTCACTTGCCTGGAACACGCAAGCTGTACCCAACAAACCATAAAGAGGAGGCGATGGCTGGTTGGGAGGACACGGGATCAAGCTGGCAAGTCAAGGAGCCTCTTTGAACTTGAATTTCCTTCTCAATAAAATGAGGATAATTAGGCAACATAGACTGACCACCCAGAGTGAGTGTTAGAATTAAAAGAGAGAATGGGGCTGGCATGGTGGTTCACGCCTGTAATCCCAGCTGGGAGGCAGAGGTAGGTGGCTCACCTGAGGTCAGGAGTTCGAGACCTGCCTGGCCAACATGGTGAAATCCTGTCTCCATTAAAAATACAATAATTAGCTGGGCGTAGTGGCGGGTGCCTGTAATCCCAGCTACTCAGGAGGCTGAATCAGGAGGATCACTTGAACACGGGAGGCAGAGGTTGTAGTGAGCCGAGATTGTGCCACTGCACTCCAACCTGAGCCACAGAGCAAGACTCCGTCTCAAAACAAAAATAAAAGAGAGAATAGCCGGAGAAGACTTAGCGAGTGGTAAGGTGGAGTTCAACATCAGTCATTGTCATTATAAATAAAAGAACTGAGGTTTTGGCACCTGGTAAAGGAGGAGACACACCCATCCTCCACTTGGCCAAATAAGGTTCACCAAATTGTATCTAGAGTGGGCTCTTATCACCCGTATTGCTAACAAGCAATATGTAAATATACATTATCAAGTTACATAAAATTATAAAATAGAATGTTTTCCATGATATAGATTTTATTAAATGTAATCTCCATAAATAGATAAATGAACTATATGAATAAATTCATTGTTCATAGGTAGTCTGGAAAATTAGTCACTGTTAATAACCACCTCATCAAGAGGGGAGATTATGGTTGGTTTTGATCTCATTCTTTTCTTTCTTTTTTTTTTTGAGACAGAGACTCTGGGCCGGGCGCGGTGGCTCAAGCCTGTAATCCCAGCACTTTGGGAAGCCGAGGCGGG
>NW_012116744.1:1272757-1280712 GCF_000951035.1 Colobus angolensis palliatus
CTCCACCTCCCGGGTTTTACGCCATTCTCCTGCCTCAGCCTCCCGAGTAGCTGGGACTACAGGTGCCCGCCACCTCGCCCGGCTAGTTGGTTTTTTTTTTTGTATTTTTTAGTAGAGACGGGGTTTCACCGGGTTAGCCAGGATGGTCTCGATCTCCTGACCTTGTGATCCTCCTGTCTCGGCCTCCCAAAGTGCTGGGATTACAGGCTTGAGCCACCACGCCCGGCCTTAAATTTTTATTTCAATAGTTTCTGGGGTACAGGTGGTTTTTGGTTACATAAATAAGTTCTTTAGTGGTGATTTCGGAGATTTTGGTGCACCCATCACCTGAGTGGTGTACACAGTACCCAATATGTAGTCCTTTAAAAGCATATTATTTTATGTTATTTTATTATAATTATTATTATTTTTGAGGTGGAGTCTCACTCTGTCGCCCAGGCTGGAGTGCAGTGGCGTGATCTTGACTCACTGCAACATCCACCTCCCGGGTTCAAGCAATTCTCGTGCCCCAGCCTCCCGAGTAGCTGGGACTACAGGTGCATGCTACTATGCTCAGCTAATGTTTGCATTTTTAGTAGAGACAGGGTTTCACCATGTTGGCCATGGTGGCTGGTCTCGAACTCCTGACCTCAAGTGATCCGCCTGCCTTGGCCTCCCAAAGTGCTAGGATTACACACAGAGCCACTGGGCCCGGCCTAAGTTATGTTATTATAAATTGCTTTTCATTCCTATACATAATACATGTAAGTCAGTTATGTTACGCATACAGTAACAGTAAGGGAGGTTTTAACGTAATTATTATAAAAAGGGAACATTGACAATGACATAAAATTGTGGGAGGGGCTAAAAAGGGAGAGTGGTGTTGGGATTGTGGGTTGAGCACTTTGCCTGATTATCACATACTAGTTTTCTTTATTTCTTTCTTTCTTTTTCAGAGATATGGCCTTGCTCTGTGGCCCAGGCTGGAGTGCAGTGGTGTGACCATAGCTCACTGCCACCTTGACCTCCTAAGCTTAAGCAATCCTCTCTCTCAGCTTCCCAAGTTGCTGCATTTACAGGCACACACCACCATGCCTGGCTAATTTTATTATATTTTCTGTAGAGATGAATCCTCACTGTGTTTCCCAGGCCGATCTGGAACTCCTGGGCTCAAGAGATCCTCTTGCCTCGGCCTCAGGAATTGCTGGGGTTACAGATGCACGCCACCCAGAGGCTCCTCCCTGGTTGTGGAGTGGGGTTCAGGAGTGCTCCTCCTACACAGACCTTGGGTTGGGCTGTGGAAGCTGTGTCAAATCCAGTAAGCCCTGCCTAGGAACCTCTTTAGTCTGAGGCTTCTCAACCAAATGGGATTCATCAGCTGAGAACCACCCTTGTTAAGCTTAAATTGACACACATGGGGAGTTTCCCGGTGACATCATCGGCACCCATGGCCTCCGGTCTCACTCACCATCCCAAACTGAGAGCAGATGGGGAGGGCCTCAGGCAGCATCGGAGGGGCATCCCTCAGGTTCTGGTTGCCAGGGATCCCCAGTGGCCAGAGCTGTGATCTCACAGGCTCCCAGGCACCTCGCGGAGCTTTCATTCTAGGACCACTCTGCGACTTGAGGGCAAATGAGAAACCTGGGCCAACGCATGTGCGTACAAATGTGGAAGTTGTAAAGACCTTTCTGTGAAGAAGCATCCTTCATTCTAAGGTCATGATTTTCCTATTATTTTTTGTGTTAATATGACCTTGCTTTTATGAAATAATGGTAATGGTAGGTAGAGGAGCTGGGGTATTGTTTCACAAACATCCTTTTACATAGCAAAGTAGTTAGCAACCCTGTTGCTCTCTCTCTTATCCTGAACCCCAAAAGTTTTGCAGTGGAAGAAAAAGACATGAAAACAGACTCATTCCTAAGGCAGTGCCAGGGCAGCAGTAGCCATCTGTATTTGTCACGGTGAGGTCACAGAAGAAGGGTTGATTAGCACTGACTGGGAAAACTTCACAAAGGAGGTGGTGTTTGAGCGAAGTCTTGAGCTCCCCAGGGCTGCTTACTGGGCAGTGTGGATGGTGTGGAGTGGGATGGTGAAGGATGGGGTCAGAGGAAGGAAGGGCATGCCCGCCCAGCTGTGTTTGGGTTGCTGCCTCACTGGAGAGGGGTCATGAAGCCTCGCAGGCAGTGGAGCCCAGGTAATGGCAGACCTTGAGGGGAGCGCCGGTGGGAAGCTTAGACCTATGAACTCCAGACTGTACATTGAGGCCATCAGTTGCAAATGTTTACTTTTTGGTATTTGAAATTCCAAGCTGAACACAGGGAGGTGAGTGAGTTGGAAGCTTGTTTGTGCTAGATGTACTTTAGTCGACCTTCCCCAGACTACAGGGGGCTTCTGAGTCACTGGGCTCCCCAGAGTGACGAGAGACCTGCTGTGTAGACCACTCCTGAAAGACTTTCATGGAGGCACAAAAGCAACAGGTTTGCTGAGTGGTGCTGCCCATGCCCCATGAGGAGAACGGCGTATACCATCTCCACACAATGCAGCAAGCCAAGCTCCAGGCTGCACACTTGGGGGCTTTAGAGGATGCCTCATTAGAGTAAAATGGGACTTACTTTTATTTTTTTATAACTCAATTTTATTCTGAGCCCCTGTTATGCTAGGTGGCAGAAATGTCATCTGAGATAATCTGGGGGTCCTGCCCCTTTCCTCAGGGCTTGCCATTGAGGAAGTCATCAAGGGCTTGCTATCAAGGGCTGGGGTCCCACCCGTCCTCACAGCTTCAGCTTGCTGCTGGGACACCTTCTGCTCTGTGCCCCAGGTCTAGGGCCTCTGCTGGTGTCGGGCGCCTGGCAGTGTTTCACTGGGGAGGCCTCCTTGGCTCCAGCTCATTCCTCTTCCTCTGTGTCTGGTGCCTGCCCAGGGCCTTTCCCAGTAAATGGCACTGGGTGCTCTCTGGTCATCGGCTCCACCGTCTGGATGGATGTTTTGCCTCCCAATCTGAGGCTTAGACAAGGCACAAGGGTCAGGGATCCCCTCTCGGGACCCATCAACGTCTGTATTCCCCCACCTGGGGAAGGGTGCTGGTTTTCTTCATTATGCACCCCCCATCTTTAGGCAAGTTCATTAGTCCTTTTTATTATTATTATTATTATTATTATTATTATTATTACTGAAACAGGATCTCCCTGTCTCATCCAAGCTGGAGTGTAGTGGAACAATCATAGCTCATTGCAGCCTCAACCTCCTAGGCTCAAGTGATCCTCCCACCCTGGCCTCCCAAGTAGCTGGGATTACAGGCACGGGCCAGCACACCCAGCAAATTTTTAAATTTCTTGTAAAGACTGGGTCTCACTCTGCCCAGGTTGGTCTCAAGTGATCCTCCCGGCTTCAAGTGATCCTACCACCTCAACCTGCCAAAATGCTGGGATTATAAGTGTGAGCCACTATGCCCAGCCTAGATTAGTCCTTTCTATTTGCCTAAAGGCATAGGCATTTGAAACTCAAAGCCAGGAAAATATTTTCTCTTCCACTTTAATCACCTCCTTTGAGGCATCAAGTGACTCTGGGCTTCGCTGCTAAAGAGGGTAAAAAGAACCATGGTTGGGTCTGGATACCACCCTAATTATTAAAGCAAAATAAAACAAGTAAGCAAACCAAAGCACCTCTAATCTTCTGCTGCAGTCCCTCCCTAGCGTGGTCTCTGGCACAAGGCATTGGTGCTCTCTGCAGGTGGCCTTTTTGGCCCCAGGCTGATCCTTCATGGGATGGGAGGCTGACCAATGGGTTGAGGAAGCTGGAAACCAGGAAATGGTCACGGGTCAGTTGCTGTCAGCCACTATTCCTTCAGCTCTCACTGCAGTGCTCAGAGACTGCATTTCCTTGGCCACTATCTGGTTTCTGTACCCTGGGATGATGGAAGAGTCAAACAAAAAAAAAAACTGTCTTGCTTGTAACTGGAGCTAAAAATGAAGCAGTGTTTAAGGTCTAGTTTTTTGTTGGTTTTTTTTGGGGGGGTTTTGTTTGTTTATTTGTTTGTTTGTTTGAGACAGGGTCTTACTCTGTCACCCAGGCTGGAGTGCAGTGATGCGATCAACTGCTCACTGCAGCCTTGACCTCCCAGGCTCAAGTGATCCTCCCACCTCAGCCTCCCAAGTAGCTGGGACCCCAGGCACGCACCACCATGCCTGGCTAATTTAATTCCATATTTTGTAGAGACAGGGTCTCCCTATGTTGCCCAGGCTGGTCTTGAATCCCTGTGTTCAAGCGATCCTCCCACCTTGGCCTCCCAAAATGTTGGGATTACAGGCATGTGCCATGGTGTCAGACTGGTCTTTACTTTTCTTCCAATCCAAGTTCCAGAAACAGGAGCTGCCTTTCTTCGAGATGTAGGTGTTTGTGATTAAGAGATTGGAGTCTGTTTTTCCTGCTTATCACCTGATGACTTTGGAGAGGTAATTTATAAACCCTGTGCCTCAGTTTTCTCCTCTGTAAAGTGGGGATGATAGTGGCATCTGCCTCAAAGCATTGCTGTGAGGATTGGATGAATCCATGTAAAGTGCTTAGACCTGTGCCTGGCACACAGTCAGCCTTCAATAGATGTTGGCTGGAATTATTAGGTGACTATGGCTCTTGGGAATTTATGAGAGTCCTGGCATCACAGGGTTCAATATTTTATTTTTTGTTTAAATTAAATTTAATTTATTGAGACAAAGCCTTGCTCTGTGGCCCAGGCTGGAGTCCAGGGGCACAATCTGGGATCACTGCAACCTCCAGGCTTGAGCCATCCTCCCAGGCTCGAGCCATCCTCCCACCTCATCCTCCCAAATAGCTGGCCTGGCTCTCATCATACCCAGCTAATTTTTGTTTTTTTAGTAGAGATGGGGTTTCACCATCTTGCCCAGGCTGCTCTCAAACTCCTGAGCTCAAGCAATCCACCCTCCTCGGCCTCCCAAAGTGCTGGGATTACAGGCGTGAGCCACCACGCCCAGCCCCAAGATTTTAAACTAAAGGCAGACTATGCAAAGGGAGAGGACTGTTACACAGGAAGCGCTGGGGACTTCAGGCCACGACAACAAGGCAAAATGATAACATTTCAACTATAAATAGCAGAGCGAGCAATTCCTCTGTCATCCTGCAAAACAATGAGCCTCTTCCTTCATGTCGGTTGAAGGATAAATAGAGTCCCCTTCACTCCCCCAGCACACACACAGGGAAGTAACTTGAGAGCCGTGTCCAACAGCAGAGGAGGAAATGGGAGTGTGCTGGTGGGGGCTGATTCTGCAGCTCTGGTCCCTTGGAGTCTGACTGGGAGGACTGCTGTGCATAGCCCGGCAAAGTCCCACCCAAGCAAGCTCCTGGACAAGCCTGCAGTGTGGGCTTCCAGGAGGGGGTATGGGGACTCTGCCAGCTGCTGGGCCCCCAGCTTCTCTGACAAGGGAAAGGCAGAGAAACATCTTTATCCGTGGATTTCAAAGACATCCCTTAGGGAGCTGAAGGCTGCAATGAGCTGTGGTTGTGCCACTGCACTCCAGCCTGAGTGACCCTGTCTTAAAAAAAGAAAAAAAAAGAAAAAAGAAACATCTCCAAGGATTCCAGAGCTGGACGCATCTGCAGGAACTGGCTCCAGCCTCCGCCTTTGGCTTCTTGGTCACTCATGACTAATCACCTCGCCATCACCAACGTCACCTCTAATGTTTCTTTGGAGCATTTATTACATACGTGGCACTTTTTATTTTATTTTATTTTATTTTTAAGAGACAGGATCTTGCTCTGTCCTGCAGGCTGGAGTGCAGAGGCACAATCATAGCTCACTACAGCCTTGACCTCCTGGGCCCAAACGATCCTGGCCCCAAACCTCAGCCTCCTAAGTGGCTGGAACTACAGGTGCACACCACCACATTTGGCTAATTCCTTTTTGTAATTTTTTTTTTTTTTTTTTTTTTTTTTTTTTTTTTTTTTGAGATGGAGTCTCACTCTGTCACCCAGGCTGGAGTGCAGTGGCAAAATCTGGGCTCACTACAACCTCCACCTCCCGGGTTCAAGTGATTCTCCCGCCTCAGCCTCCCAAGTAGCTGGGATTACAGGCACGTGCCACCATGCCCGGCTAATTTTTGTATTTTTAGTAGAGATGGGGTTTCACCATGTTGGTCTCAAACTCCTGACCTGGTCTCAAACTCCTGACCTCAAGTGGTCCACCAAACTCAGCCTCCCAAAGTGCTGGGATTTCAGGCGTGAGCCACTGCTCCTGGCCTGATCTCATTCTTTTTGCTATCTTTCCTGCAACGACTGATTGGTTGAGTGCTTTTTATAAACAAACAAAGTGGGTTCTGGCCTGCAGCTCTATAGAGGTGACTACTTCAACACTGGCCTCTCCTAGGAGATTGGGAAGACCAATCTGAATGACCCCAACTGACCCCAAAAGACACCCCCAACTGAATGACCCAGGGCCTGCTGAAGTGGCCTCCATGGGGCTGCTGTTTCACAGCAAAACCTTTTTTTGTTTGTTTTTTGAGACAGGTCTTCTGTTGCCCGGGCTAGAGTGCAGTGGTGTGGTCTTAGCTCACTGCAACCTCCACCTTGGGCTCAAGTGATCCTCCATCTCAGCCTCCCAAGTAGCTGGGACTATAGGAGCATGTCAACATACCCAGCTTTTTTGTTGCTGTTGCAGAGATGAGGTTTCACCATGTTGCCCAGGCTAGTCTCAAACTTCTGAGTTCAAGTGATCCTCCCGCCTCCGCCTCCCAAAGTGCTGAAATTATAGGCGTGAGCCACCACGTCCAGTCTACAAACATCTTTTCCTGTTCCAATAGCTTTTTTTTTTTTTTCAAATAAAACTGACAAGGAAGCCCAACCTCTAAACAGGGTGTGGAGAGACAGCCTGCAGAATGGAAGAGGCTCAGACTCAGATCAGAGACACCTGGGGCTGTGTGGCCTTAGGCCCCTCAGCCTCCATTCATTTCCTTATCTGTAAAATGGGCTCCTAATGCTTGCCCCACAGGGTGGTTGTGGAAACTCAGTGTCTTATCTCCAGAGGTGTCTGGCACATGGCAAATGCCCCCAAATTATTAGCAATTATTTTACACATTTTTTAAACAAAATATATAAACGTGGAATGGCTCTGGTTAAAAGGGTATGGTGCTTCCCTGGGCCTCTGTGGTTGCCCTAAAGGGACCTCCAGGGAGCCTTGAGCTCCAAACAGCAGTGTCTGAAATGTCCTGGTGCAGGTGGGAGCACTGAGTTGGGGTCGGAGGTCACAGGCCCAGGCCAGGTGTGGGCACTGGCAAGTTGCGTGGCCTCGGGTGGGGTGGACCACTTTTTTTCTGTGCCTCAGTTTCTTTCTGTGCCTCTGCAGCCCACGTCAGTGGTTCTCACTGGGAGATTTGGTTGGGGGAGAGGCCGATTTTGGTTTGTCACGTTGAATGGTTGGTTTCTCCCGACCAGGCTTTCTACTGCTTCTCCAAACAGCCTTGTAGTTTAAACCCATGAATAATTCTCTGTTTAATGATCCATTTTGCATACAGTGTATATGTGTACATATAAACACCAAGTATTTTTGCAGTTTTAACCTATACTGCATTTTCTAGTATTGTGATTCCTATGTAAATCAAGAAAAGACACGTTCTGTTTGGCTCAGTACTTTACCAAGAGATTTCGGAATACCAAACGACCAGTGGCAACACAGCTCACGGTATTCGACTCACCAAAACATCACATTACAAAAAAATGAAAAGCATGTGAGGTTAACATGTTAATTAGCTAGAATCGTGATTACATTTGAAACATGTACTGTATACATATTTCAAAACAACATGTACACAATCAATATATATAATATATAATTGTCAATTAAAAATGAAAAACTAAAACATCACATTACCAAATAACACATATGTTTATGATGATTCTATACAGAACTGCAAGCACCTATTTTATTAATTCTACTGGTGTAGTTGGGCTAGGGCATTTACATATTTACA
>NW_012116744.1:1280762-1282092 GCF_000951035.1 Colobus angolensis palliatus
AAAAAAAAAAAAAAAAAGAAAGAAAACAGAAAAAGAAAAGAAAAAAGAAATTTTTTCATTAATATTTACTGGTGATAGATTTTTTTACAACCATACACGTGTTTACTGCCTTTCCTTGAATTTCTTAGCAAATTTTTAAACAACAGCAAAACCAACAGACCCCTGACTCACCAAGGGAAAGGTGGTTTGAGTCTAAGTTTAAAAAACTCTCCATGTGAGCATCTGAATAAACTCCAGAGCCTGATAGTCACCTTTGGCTGAGGCTGGGGCTGCTCAGAGTGAGAGGCTGGGGATGGGGGAGGAGGGGCTGCTTGGAAAGTACAGCTATCTCAACCACAGTCTCTCTGGGAATTCACTCTTTTTTCTATTTTCAACATCATTATCCTACTTCCATATGATTTTACAAGATGCAAAGCAAATATTAGTACAGGCTCTTCTCTGCAAAAAGAAGCCATTTAATCTAATGAAGTACTGTCCATGGTGACGTTTGGACAAGCTGACTTCATACTAAGTCAACATTGAGGGGACTCTCAGAGCAGGCTCCCATGTAAGCTTCATGTCAGCATCCCACCTTGGCTCAGCGTGATCCTCCATCAGAAAGAGTCAGACAAAGATGGGAGACTGAGAGAGACCTGGCGGCCGAAAGCTCAAGGCTGAGAGGAAAGGCTCCTGGCCGAGTACCCTTGGGGGCTTCAGGGCCCATTTTGTCCTCTGAAGTGGTCTCTTGGAGCTCACCTCTGTCACCAAGCACTCTTCTTGCTCCCCACCTTGCCTCAAAGGTAGGGGGGTGGGGAAAGATCTTTCTTTGCCAGCTTCCTCAATACCCTCTTTTTTCTTCATTCTTCCTCTTTTCCAGGGATATTTGCTTAAAAAAAAAAAAAAAGACTTGGCTAGGTGTGATGGCTCCTCGTGCCTATAATCCCAGCACTTTGGGAGGCCAAGGCAGGAAGATCACTTGAGCCCAGGAGGTTGAGCCTACAGTGAGCTATAAGTGTACCACTGCACTCCAGCCTGGGTGAGAGAGGGAGCCCCTGTCTCTTTGGAAAAAAACAAAAAGAAGGACCCAAAGACCAGGAAAGGTGTTGCTATGTAGAGGCAGGGGTTCCTTGCTTTCTCTTCAACCTGTCCCTAGGAGAAGGAGAGAGAAGCATGTTGGGCTTCTGCCCACCATTCTCCCTAGAGGTCTGCATCTGTCATAAGCATCAGGCCTGAGGCTGTGTCAGGGAGTCACATTCCACTTCCTCCCCACTCACCCCAACCAGCTCAGAGCCACCAAACTTGCCCAATTCCTAGAGTGGACTCCAGGAGTTCACTTTACCTACTCGGTAAA
>NW_012116744.1:1284027-1295073 GCF_000951035.1 Colobus angolensis palliatus
TTTTTTTTTTTTTTTTGAGACAGGGTCTTACTTTGTTGCCTACGCTGGAGTGCAGTGGTATAGTCCTAGCTCACTGCAGCCTTGACCTCCCAGGTTCAAGCGATCCTCCTGCCTTAACCTCTCAAATAGCCAGGACTACAAGCACATGCCACCATGCCCTGCTAATTTTTGTAGAGATGGGGTTTCACTATGTTGCCCATGCTGGTCTTTATAATTTAATTATATATAGAGAGATATATAAATTAAAAATAATATTACACTTACACAAAACTTAGTAGCACTACTATTAATAGAAAACCTTTATATCTTATGATAAATCAACACAGGCAAAAATATTAAAAAGGATAATTTTTAAGGTTACACAACTCCAGCTAGCTCCTGTTGCCTGCTATCTTAGATTCTCTAGAAGTCAAGCCAGGGCTTGAATATAAGGTGGGGATTCTTGTGCAAGAGATTTACGGGGGCACTCCTGGTGAAGGAGGGAGGGAAACAGAAAGAGGCTAAGCAAAGGCGTGGGGCCAGCTGAAGCTCTGAAACAGGAATGGGACCAGAGTTGAACCACCTCAAGGCATGAGAGCTGGGCCTTTCTGCCTTGCATCAATCAGTCATTGCTCCATACTTACCCTCGGGATGATGGTATAATCTCCCACCTATTTCCAGGTGAAGCAATTTCCAAAAGAAGGGTGTGGCTGTTAAGTGCTAGCTGCCATCATTCACAGTAGCTGGGAGGTGAATGTATCAACTAGGTGAAGGGGATTAGACAGGACCAGCAGCATCTATTGTACCAGTACCAGCCAAAGGCTTTAACCTAAGGTTTCCTCTTTTTTTTTTTTTTTTTTTGACAGGGTGTCACTCTGTTCCCCAGGCTGGAGTGTGCAGTGGTACAGTCATGGCTCACTGCAACCTCAAACTCCCAGGCTCAAGGGATCCTTCTGCCTCAGCCTCCCAAGTAGATAAGACTACAAGCACACACCACTATGCCCAGCTAATTTTTTGTTCTTTGTAGAGAAAGGGTCATCACTGTGATGCTCAGGCTGGTCTTGAACTTCTGGACTCAAGCAATCCTCCTGCATAGGCCTCCCAAAGTGCTGAGATTACAGGCGTCAACCACTGCACCTGTCTGGTTTGCTATGTTTTGGAGTTAAAAAGAAACAAGAAAATGTGGCCGGGCACAGTGGCTCATGCCTGTAATCCCAGCACTTTGGGAGGCTGAGGTTGATGGATTACTTGAGGTCAGGAGTTTGAGACCAGCCTGGCTAACATGATGAAACCCCATCTCTACTAAAAATACAAAAATTAGCCAGGAGTGGTGGTGCTTGCCTGTAGTCCCAGCTACTTAGGAAGTTGAGGCAGGAGAATTGCTTGAACTCAGGAGGTGGAGGTTGCAGATTGCAGTGAGCCTAGATCATACCACTGCACTCCAGCCTGGGCAACAGAGCTCTGTCTCAAAAAAAAAAAAAAAAAAAAAAGAAATTAGGAAATGTTAGAGTGATGTTAAAGACAGGTTAGCACCAAATAGAGACTTTCTCCTTAATGTCATCAGATGATGGGAAAGAGAATTGAAAATGAACTAGCTTTCTTATTGATACACTGTTCCTTCATGCTCTGCCTGGTCTTTTTGCCAGCTTGGGTGGCCCAGCGTGTCCCACACTTTGGGAAACACTGCTGTAAGGCTTTCAACAGGATCCAGCCTGCCATGCCACACTCAGCTCCTCTCTGCAGTGCTTTCTTACTTCCCAGCCGTTTCATCCAGCAGCGTTATGTTACACAGATGGCCCACTGTTTGCTCCCAGCTTATTCCCTGCCTTTCCGTTCTTCTGTATATTGCAGGAAGCTGTGTTTCCCAGGCTCCCTTGCCAAGTGGCTTTCACATAGTTTTGTGTGTTGGGAGAAACTGGTACAAGATCAGAGTACGGTGGGGTGAGAGGTGGGGGTCAGCCATTTCCCCGCTCTTGCTCTGCACCTTCCACAGTGGCTGTGTGTCTTCTACAGTTCCAAGCCCTTCTGTGGCTCTGACTCCTGCCAGACAAGCCTAACCTCCATGGGGCCAGCCCTACCATGGTTCTAGCTGTTGTCACCAACAATGGCTTCTAGGCCTCACCTCCTCAGCCTTGGAATAAGAGGCTTCCTGCTGGTGCTAAGCTGTGTTCCTCACTATCCCCTGTTCAGGTTTTCATCCTTCCATTATCTATGTAAGCAATTCCTTGTGTTAAACTCCCTCTGTTGAAAGACCTAGAGTGGTTTCTTAATTCTGACACGGAGAAGGAGCAAGACAGCAGTGAGCTAATCAAGGGTTTACAAAGTCATCAATGAGAAGTTCTGCATCAACCAATCCATTGCTAAGGTCCTGGTTATGAAAGTCACCCAAGGCCAAGACCTTAGCTTTTCCCACTTGAAAATCCTTGAATATAGAAGGAGTTGGAGGAAGAGGAGTAATAAACTATTCCTCCAAAAATCCAGATGTGTGTTAATAGTCCCAGCCTTGGCCCTGCACCTCCCCTTCTCCCTCCTCTCGGCAATTCCTGACTTGATTAGTTACCAGGACTAATGCGTTTCTGCTGGTTCATCAGGAAAAAAAAAAAAAAAATGGTTTCTAATACAAAAACTAGCCAGGTGTAGTGGCACATGCCTATAATCCCAGCTACTCCAGAGGTTGAGGCATGAGAACTGCTTGAATCTGGAAGGTGGAGGTTGCAGTGAGTCGAGATTGTGCCATTGCACTCCAGTCTGGGCGACGGAGCAAGACTGTCTCAAAAAAAAAAAAAAAAGAGTTTCTCACATGTCCTGTGGGGACTCTCATGAACAATCAGGATATAAAGAACCAAAGAAAGAGAGAGAGAGAGATCGAGAGATCACAATGGGTTAATTTGGAGCCACTTAAATAGATGGTTTTATGAAACCTAATTCCCTCTGTTATTTCTAAGTGTGCCACTGAGAATTTTAAGGCTTGCACACAGCTACTGCTTTCCACTGCAGGCGGGAATTGCCCTCCAGGTGGGAGAGCCAGAGAGGGATGCAATCAGTCCTAGGAGGTCAACACTGAGGCCAGGACTCCAGTGCTTTGCCTAGGACTTTGTTGTCATTTTCTCCTTGGAAATGGGCCATGATTAGAGAGGGCGGGAAAGGAGCTCTGCTCTGGGGAGGTGAGCCAAGCAGCAGATCTGCCTTGTGCTGGTGCAGCCACAAGTGCCAGGGGGTACCACTTTGTGTTAGATGTCCTGACACTTTTCATCAATCTCCTTGCTGGATGGGACTGATCCTGGACCAGCACACACGAGGGCCTCCCAGAAGGCAGGAGTGTTTTCCATTTGTGACGTTAGATCTTTAAAAAGTAAAAAAGCCAGACGCTAGTGCCTATAATCCCAGCACTTTGGTAGGCCGAGGCAGGTGGATCACTTGAGGTCAGGAGTTTGAGACCAGCCTGGCCAACGTAGTGAATCTGCGTCTCTACTAAAAATACAAAAATTAGCCTGGCGTGGTGGCATGTGCCTGTAATCTCAGCTACTCAGGAGGCTGAAGCAGGAGAATCACTTAAACCCAGGAGGTGGAGGTTGCAGTGAGCAGAGATCACACCACTGCACTCCAGCCTGGGCGACAGAGTGAGACTCCGTCTCAAAAAACAAACAAATGAAAAATTAATACTTTGTAGATTTGTTATTTATGTAGGTGTTACCCACAGTCTGGGCAAGGGCAACTTGGTGACGGTGGATTCACAGTCCTGCCAGCACCTCCTCCTTCCTGGGTCCTAGGTTTCCATCAGGGGTGCTCCTGGCAGGGGGCAGCTGGGAAACTGCCCCAAGCAAGACTCACCAAAAAGTGAGATGGGTGGCAAGGGTCCAGGAATAGGTTTTGGCAACACAGAGGGAAACACATACTAAGTGAGTTTATATTGGGTTTTTCCATCTTTGAGTATTTACTTTGCGTCAGGCACTGGGCTAGGTACCTCCCGTGCCTTGGCTCACCTAATCGACACAGCAACCCGGGAGTCAGGTGCTATTTTAAATTGCTGTTTTGCAGAGGAGGTGCACCAAGGCTCACAGTTGTAAAGTAACATGCCAAGGTCACACAGCTGCCTGGGGCCCATACTGCAAGAGCAGGGTCTAAACTCCTCAGCCTGGGAAGCAAAACAAACATCTGGTGAGGCAAGGGTCAGCTACTGAGAGGCAGAGGGAAGTTCCAGCTTGGGGGGAGTGGAAACGTGCTGACGTGAAAGTTGGGCCAAAATAGGCACACAAAGGAACCAGCTGGGGATTTGCTCTGCAAAACCCATGATCAGTGTTCTTGGAAGCTGTGTTCCTGCTTCACCTGAAGGCTCTGGCTGGTGTTATCTTTCTTCACACTGACTCTGTCCCAGGAAGCCTTTATTTCTTGCTTACCACAGACAGGATGGAGCAACTGCTCTGTACTAGGGCTTCCTAAGGGCTGCAGGAAACACAGATATTGACAGCACAGGATCTCTGCTCTCAAGAAACCCACAGAGTAAAGGGAAGAGGGACATTTATCCAAACAGAAATGACCAAGCCATGCCTAAGGAGAAGAGTGAGCAAACCATCAGAGACACAGAAAGGAGGGCTATCAGGGAAGACTTCTCAGAGGAGGTGGTCTTTGAGCGGGACCCAGAGATGGACCGGGGATACAATGGTTGGATTGAGAGGAAAGGCTAGTCCAGGCTGAGGAAATAGATACAGAGGAGGAAAGGAAGGAAATGGTTAGGACAGGGAAGGAGCCAAATGTGGCTGGAGTGCGAGCTGTTGGGCTAGAATAGGATGAGTCTGGAAAGGTAATTTGGATTAGATTATAAAAGGTCTTGACTGAAGGGGCGGTATTCCCCCAGCAAGAGAAACATGTCATATAAGCTCTTCATGAATGAGAACCTCGGCCCTTACATCAACACATATCCTCAGAACACCACTGCAGGACAGGGGTCAGGCTCCCAATTTTACACAGGAAGAAACCAAAGTTTGTAGCAATTCTTACTCGACACTTCCTTCCTCCTCCACCATTAAAGAGGTCTGTCTTGGAGGCCCCCTCTGTTTTCCTGAGGACAACCTAATCCAACCACAGAGTCCTCGTGGCTAAGTAAAATCATCATTTCCCCAAGAGAAAGGCTACTCCGAGAAGCATGGGGAAGGGAACAGGGCACAAGACAGGGAGGAAAGAAACCTGGGTTCAGTCTGGACTCTGTCAACAGCCTGTGAGCTTAGGGAAGTCACTTCCTCTCTCTGGGTCTTGGTTTCCTCATCTGTAAAGTGAGGAATTGAACTGAGTACTTGGCAACTCCCAGAGTCTGTGAGCAGTGAAATGGGGCCCGGGCATAGAAGGAGAGAAGGGAAGGAGTGTGCCTTCATTTTTTGGTATTTTTGTGTGTGTCCTGGACACTATGCCTCATGCAAAGGACAGGGACAGAGGAAAGAATACGGCTCCCTAAGAAGGAGAAAGACAAGTGAAATGACAGAAACAGAGGCATTGAAAACAGCAGGGCTCAAAGTTAGGCTGGAGGTCAGGGAGGGCCTCACAGAACTGGAGCCTGAGCAGCCTGTGAAGGAAGGACAGGAACTCATTGCCCAGCAATCAGGATGGCCAGCACCTTCCAGGCAGGGGAGCTGTGTGGACAATACAAGGAAGGAGACAACTGCATGTGTGTTCAGGCAGGTGCAAATGTGGATTGGTAGTGGGGTGAGGAGGACCCTGGAGAAACAGATCGGTCTGGAGAGATCAACCAGGTCTTGTGGCCAGGGAGAAGTTCTGAGGTCTGATCAATGACTGATGGCAGGCTGATTAGAGGACCTCCCACCCCCGAAGAGGCTCCCTGTCCCCCTGCGCAGTTCTCACCTCCCCACCAAGGCAGAAAGAATCAGCACAGCTGCCTCTTATGTGCAGGCTGGAGGAGGCGAGCAGGGCTCCAGGTGGGAGTCACAGAGGCCCTTGGTTGGTGCAAAATTGAGGAAACTAGGATACCTGCTCTCTGCCTGACAGTTCTACAAACTGCAGCCTGAGTGTACACAGCATTAAAACTGTGATTTCAGGCCGGGCACGGTGGCGCATGGCTGTAATCCCAGCACTTTGGGAGGCCGAGGTGGGTGGATCACTTGAGGCCAGGAGTTCGAGACCAGCCTGGGCAACATGGCAAAACCCTGTCTCTACTAAAAATGCAAAAATTAGCCGGGCGTGGTGGCACACGCCTGTAATCCCAGCTACTCGGGAGTCTGAGGCATGACAAGCACTTGAACCTGGGTGGTGGAGGTTGCAGTGAACCGAGATGGCACCACTGCACTCCAGCCTGGGCCACAGAGTGAGATTCTGTCTCAAAAAAACAAAAACAACTATCGTCTGAGCCAAAGAGAATGCAAAATCAGGCAGCATGGATTCAGGACTCAGGGCTCTATCCCAGGGTGCATGTCTCCAGGCCAGGTGTAAGCATTCAATAAATATGTTAACTTTTTATTTATTCTTTGTTTTATTTATTTATTTGTTTATTTTTGTAGGGAACAGGGCCTCGCCATGTTGCCCAGACTGGTCTTGAACTCCTGGCTCAAGTGATCCTCCTGTTTCAGCCTCTCAAAGCTCTGGGATTATAGGGATCAGCCACTGCCCCTATGCCAAAATGTTAACTTCTTTACATATTAATGCCCCATCCCCAGAGCCAATAAGATTACCTGCTTTGTGAGGGCAAAGACAGTGTCTCTGCCACCTTTATAGCCCTCTTAACTGTTGGCCTCTTGCTTTGAAGTTCCACAGAACTGAGTTTTCTGCCAAGCTGGGCTACTTCCTGCTATGTGACCTGACAAGCCACTCATCCTGACTCTGGAGAACAGGGATGATCAAGCCCAGGCCAGAGTGTTCGAAGGATCTTTGAGAGACTCCCACTCCCCTGCACTTCATTGAGGCAGGAATTGTGACTATCGTTATTGTGATCTCTAAGTGGATGAGGAAGTACACCTTGGGTAAGACTTCCCCTTTCTGGGTTTCCAGTTTCTTCAGCTGTAAACAAAGGTGCTTGACTTGTCTTTGGTTCCACTTGGAACATCTCTGTGACCAGAAGAGATGTTCCAAGATCTTCTTGCAAGAGGAGTCTCCTGGCTGCTGGCTTCCCAAGAAGCACCCTTGCCCTGGGATCTATGGAAGTGGTAGAAACATGGTGGTCCTAAGTTCTTAGACTCTCAGAGCAAAAAGTTCATGAATCCTTCCATGGATAGGCCTTACGGGTGGCCCAGGAGCCTCCTAAATTGAGTGCAAAATGTTATGAATACATGTAATGGGGAGAAGGCCCTATTAATTGCCATTTTAATTCACAAAATCTGTCTACATCCTAAAGGGTCCTTGAAGGTGTGTGCTGAATCTCCAGGACTCAGCCCAGTGTATATTTTTGTGGAGTGAAATAAATGAACATTTGTGTGCTGACATCCTGCTTCAGCTGCGTGTTTTTCCAAGGTGTGAAAAAGACCTGAATTTAAGGTGACTTCTGTTAATTCCATGGCAAACCTCTTTCAACAGACAAAATTACAACAAATTTAGTTTAAAGATCTTAATTGGCTTTTATTTGCTATTCCAGAATCAGGCAACACTTATTTCATAAGACAGATGAGTGCTCTAATAAGCTGAGCACAGGAGCTTGATTTTATTTTATTTATTTATTTTTTTTGTTTGAGATGGAGTCTCCCTCTGTCGCTTAGGCTGGAGTGCAATGGCGCCATCTTAGCGCTCTGCAACCTCCACCTCCCGGGTTCAAGCAATTCTCCTGCCTCAGACTCCTGAGTAGCTGGAATTAGAGGCATGCACCACCATGCCTGGCTAATTTTTGTATTTTTAGTAGAGACGGGGTTTCACCACGTTGCCCAGGATGATCTTGAACATCTGACCTTAGGTAATCTGTCCGCCTTGGCCTCCCAAAGTGCTGGGATTACAGGCATGAGACACGGCGCCGAGCCCGGAACTTGGTTTTATAAACAGAGGGGTTGAGGGAAGCAGAAAGAGAAAACAGAAAATGAATAGGTCATTTCAAAGCTACTTTTCTTGTAAAGGTTAAAGCAGAGGGGACTTTTTTTCATCATGCCAGCTAAAAACCAGTGTGTTTGGGATTTGGCTATTATTACTCTCTCTGTCCTGATTTCTTGGAAGGTCAGATAAACAACTTACTTTCAGTTTGGTGGTGTGGAACTTCACATGAGTGACCCCATTCTGGTTTGGTCTGTTGAGCCTGGTGCGGGAGCTCGGTCCAAACCAATGGCCTCCTAAAAATCTTATTTCATACCCCAGTAATTTTTAGATTACGACACCCTACTGTTTACCAATTTTATGCAGGTTCCTATACTCCTCCATATTCCCCTTGCCTCATAGTGCCTGCAAATGCTGATGAATATAAACTCATTAAAGCATAAAATATATTAAAAATAATTTTGTCGGGACATCTTTAAGACTCTCCTAGCACCATTGAAAGTTGTTGATACTTCCCCCATGGTACTGCAAAACCGAGATTTAGAATACCATTGCCTACTTTAGGAAATACAGTTTAAGAGAAAATGCGGGTTATAGCCTGTGTCCTAGAAACATTTCAAAGCCAGAGGTCTTTTGGACTTTCTGTAGGTCTTGATGACATGGTTTGGTGGCCAGAGCAAAGAGGTGCTCTGGCCTCAAAACATCAGAAGGCCTTTATTGGCACTGCTTGACTATATCATACAATGTAGTGCTGCTTTATTGTCTTGTATTATTTTTATTTTTATTTTTTTTTAGCTTCCTTCCATCCTGGTCAATTGTATTGTTTTTAAGGTCTGTGTTATTAAAATAGTTGATGCACAAGGTAATAAATTATTATTATTATTATCTTGAGACAGAGTCTTGCTCTGTCGCCCAGGCTGGATGGAGTGCAGTGGTGCGATCTTGGCTCATGGCAACCTCTGCCTCCTGGGTTCAAGCAATTCTTCTGCCTCAGCCGTCCAACTACAGGTGCTCGCCACCATGCCCAGCTACACTTTTGTATTTTTAGTAGAGACGGGGTTTTGCCATGTTGCCCAGGCTGGTCTCAAACTCCTGAGCTCAGGCAATCAGCCCACCTTGGCCTCCCAAAGTGCTAGGATTACAGATGTGAGCCACTGCACCTGGCCTACATGGTACTAAATTAAATAGTTCAGCATTACTGATGACACAGTCTTCCATCCCATGCCTCCCAACCTCAGAAGTCGTCTCTTTCACCACTAGAAATCTGAGAATCTGAGTCTTTTTTATTTTTGAGATGAGGTCTCTCTATGTTGGCCAGGCTGGTCTTGAACTCCTGGGCTCAAGTGATCCTCCCGCCTCAGCCTCCCAAAGTGCTGGGATTGCAGGCATGAGCCACTGCACCCAGCTTAGGATCTGAATTCTTTTTTTTTTTTTTTTTGAGATGGAGTCTCACTCTATTGCCCAGGCTGAAGTGCAGTGGCACCATCTCAGCTCACTGCAATCTCCGCCTCCCAGGTTCAAGCGATTCTTCTGCCTCAGCCTCCCAAGTAGCTGGGATTACAGGCATGTGCCACCATGCCCAGCTAATTTTTGTGTTTTTAGTAGAGACAGGGTTTTGCCATGTTGGCCAGGCTGGTCTTGAACTCCTAACCTCAGGTGATCCTCCTGCCTCAGCCTCCCAAAGTGCTGCGATTACAGGTGTGAGCCACTGTGCCTGGCCTGGATTTGAATTCTTTAGGTGGCTAATTCCACCTTGGAAGACATCTATTGACTCATACAATGAAACATGAGAATTTAACTCTCACTTTACCTCCCTTCTACTAGTTTCCTCCACTTCCACTAGTATTACTTTTACTTCACCTATTGGTTACTATTGTTCATTTACATATTCAGGACTTTTATCTTCTCCATCAACCTGATATACTCTCTTCACTCCTCACTTTGTAAGACAGAACCCATTAGCATTTTCTCCACACTTTTTCCTCCACTTCCCATACTTCTTTTCTCAGCTACACTTAAAAAGAAAGAAAAAAACCACTTTTCTTATAGTACAACATAAAGAAAAGTGCATATATCATGAGTACAGCTTGATGAATTTTCATAAATGGAACTGGTTTCATAAATAGAACTGTTGCAATAGGTAGCTAGACATGAGCGGGCAGGGGAGGCCATCTCCCACCGTGACTGGCAGGCATCTGTCAGGTGACGGTCAGGCAGTTGTTACACTGTCTCTCAGACATCATTATTGGTCACAGCCAGCACCAGGCAAAGGTAGTCTCCCAGTAGATAGAAAAACCCTGAAGCTGGTGATTAGCTTCCTAATAAGATCTCAGAAGCTGGGTAAGTGGGCTCACACAGGCACAATAAGAGGCAAAAAGTTTAACTCCTTCCTTAAAGGAACACTCAACTGGTAAGGGAAGAAGCCTCAAGTGAGCATGCACACAACTCCAGGAAACACACTGTGCATGCTCCCCTCCCAAGTGCTGGCAGGCCACTGCACCTGCGGACAGCCCACCCCAAGGGAAAGATTAGGGAGAAGGGACCCAGCACCCCCAGAAACATGCCAACATATAAAACCCCAAGTCAAAGTCAAACAGTGCATTTGATCTCTCAAGTCACCCACGTGGCCCTCTTCCAAGTTTACTTTACTTCCTTTCGTTCCTGCTCTAAAACTTCTTAATAGGCTGAGCATGGTGGCTCACGCCTGTAATCCCAGTACTTTGGGAGGCCGAGGCAGGCAATTCACTTGAGGCCAGGAGTTCAAGACCAGCCTGGCCAACATGGTGAAACCCCACTCTACTAAAAATACAAAAATTGGCCAGGTGCAGTGGATCATACCTGTAATCCCAGCATTTTGAGAGGCTGAGGCAGGTGGATCACCTGAGATCAGGAGTTTGAGACCAGCCTTGTCAACATGGTGAAACCCTGTCTCTACAAAAAATACAAAAAATTAGTTGGACATGGTGACAGGCCCCTGTAATACCAGCTACTCAGGAGGCTGAGGCAGGAGAATTGTTTGAACCCAGAGAGCAGAGGTTGCAGTGAGCTGAGATGGTGCCACTGCACTCCAGCCTGGGCAAGAGAGTGAGACTCCATCTCAAAAAAAAAAAA
>NW_012116744.1:1295123-1299841 GCF_000951035.1 Colobus angolensis palliatus
AAGAGAGTGAGACTCCATCTCAAAAAAAAAAAAAAAAAAAAATCTGGATCATGAGGCATGGCTACAAGGGAAGGGGGCCTGGAAACAGAGTCTGCAATGGAAACAGAATCATTCATGCATCAGCCCTTAGGATGGCACACAGGCAGCTTCAAACAGAATCTGGTTCCATTAGGAAAAAAGAAGGGAGAGAATCGTTTAGGGGTAGGTAACTGTTTGCATCTACCACAGACACCCGCATCTATACCAGAGGTACACACATTCCTGTGAAACTCATACACTTGCCCTCACATCTGCCCAAGCAGAGAGAAGAGGCTCTCCTCTCTGCTCCCAGAGCCCCCGTAGACACCTCAGTGTTGGCGTTAAATACCTGGCTTGGAGCTGCTTGGTCTCTATCTTCTCTCAGGACTGTGAACTCCACGCAGGAGGGATTGTGTGGTCATCTTAGAATCTCCAGAGCCTGAACTCCAATAGGGCATTTGAGACCTACTGAGGAATGAGGGAAAGACGGGAGAGAGGGAGAGGTGGAGGGAGGCAGGATAGGCAGGAGAAACAAGGGAGTCATTGGTATCTTTTGGATTAACTTTTCTGGCCCCTGAGAACAATGTCTGTTGATTTTGGATTCCGGAGCTTTTAGTGTAGTCTGGTCTAAATCGGAATTCACAGAACACCCAGAATGCAAAGCAAACATGGCTTCTTTAGTTTTTCAGTGTCCAATGAGCTCTTTACATTGTAGAGAGATGAGGATGAGAAAGGAGAGCTGTGTCTGCTCCAGCTGTGTCTGTGTCTGGCAAACAGGAGCCCAGGGCAATGATTTCTCAGCTCCTTTAAGGCCCATCCCTTCTCCTCCCCAGGATGGTTCCTTGGTATAGAGGGTCACTGAGTCCTGGAGATGACAGGAGGGTCACTCCCATCTAGGTAGGGTCCTATGGATGTGCATTGGTCTCTGAAGCTGAGCATCTCCTCTGCCCTGCCCCTGGGACTGGCGATGCTGAAGTGTAAGTGTACATCTGGCACCATCCATGCTCTGGGCCATAGAGGCCTCAGCACCCAGCTAGGCCTCTGAGGGTCTGCAGGCTCTCTCTGGCTCTCTGTGTCTCCTTGCTGGGACTTGGTGAAACTTCCAGGTCCCCGAACGCCACACCTTGAAGAGTCAAGGGGTTCTGCCCTAGACTCATTTTTGTAGCTGCGTTTGACACCACATTCTCTCCATCTCTTCAGTCTCTTGTTAAAAATGTTGCCAAACCAGAGGATAGACCTCCCAGGGCTGGCAGCCTCCCCCAGACAGTGTCCAGGGAAGCAGATCATGAGCCTTTGTGTCTTCAGGCTCCACTGCTCCCAGCTGGGTGAACCTGAAGCCCCTTCTCACCTAGGCAGAGCCCCAAAGAGCAATGAACAGGAAGGGCCCAACCATCTCACCTACCTCAAGATCCCTGCTTCTCACAATCCTGTGAGGAGGAAAGAACAGGCTTTTCATATTTTCCTCTGTATGAGTGAGACTTCCACATTTCCACTAATCCATACCCTTCTCTCTGACTCCAGTTTCACAGCTCAACTCTTGTTGCAGATGGGGTACCTGCAGGGAGAGAAGCCAGCCTACCAGTATGGGAACATAAACATTATTTCAAAATATCAGGCTGGGCACAGTGGCTCACACTGGTAATCCGAGCACTTAGGGGAGGCCAAGGAAGGAGGAGCACTTGAGCTCAGGAGTTTGAGATCAGCCTGGGCAACATGATAAAACCCCGTCTCTATAAATAATACAAAAATGAGCCGGGTGTGGTGGCACACGGCTGTAGTCCCAGCTGCTCAGGAGGCTGAGGTGGGGTAGGAGGATGGCTTGAGTCTGGGAGGTCAAGGCTACAGTGACATATCTGCACTCCAGCCTGGGTGACAGAGTGATACCGTGTCTTAAAAAAAAAAGAAAAAGAAAAAGAAAAAAAATCATACTGGTACAAAATGAACCCAGATACACTTGAAAATAAGAACTTTTTACTAAAAAATATAGGGTAGCCAGGCATGGTGGTGCATGCTTGTAATCCCCACTACTCAGAAGGGCAAGGCAGGAGGATCACTTGTTCCCAGGAGGCAGAAGTTGCAGTGAGCTGAGATTGCACCACTGTGCTCCAGCTTGGGTGACAGAGCAAGACCCCGTTTCAAAAAAAATAGATAAATACAGGGATCTCTCACGTGGATCTCAAGGCAGGGAATGAAGTCTACTTAATTCAAATCAAATGGCAGGATGAGGCAGTCCCACGGTCCCCTGCAGTAACAAACACATCATTTCTCAATCTCAAAGACAGATTCTCAGGACAGAATGAGGTTGGCCAGGCTGGGTCCTGACCAGGGGGTGGGATCATGAGGTACAAGTGTAGCTTCCAGGGAGCCACCAAGGTGGGAGAGGACATTGTGGGGGCGGTTCCCTTAGGAGGAACAGTGGTTTCCGGGCTAAGCAGACACCTTTCATATTGTCCACTTTGATAGAGACCCAGACAAATAATTGATGAAAATGGGCTGGGTGCGGTGGCTCAAGCCTGTAATCCCAGCACTTTGGGAGGCCAAGACGGGCGGATCACGAGGTCAGGAGATCGAGACCATCCTGGCTAACACGATGAAACCCCGTCTCTACTAAAAAATACAAAAAGCTAGCCGGGCGAGGTGGCGGGCGCCTGTAGTCCCAGCTACTCGGAAGGCTGAGGCAGGAGAATGGCGTAAACCCGGAGGCGGAGCTTGCAGTGAGCTGAGATCCGGCCACTGCACTCCAGCCCGGGCAACAGAGCGAGACTCCATCTCAAAAAAAAAAAAATGAACTTAGGTTCTCAGAGCAACATAAACATACTTCATTAAATATGAGCTTTGTCAAAGAAAATACAAATGCTGTTTTAGACCACATTCAGTGTAAATATGTGGCTTTCTAAATGTTTTCTGTATTAGATAGCTGACTTGCCACTTCCACCACTGTTAGTTATTTTGTAGGACATTTACACATCCTGCCTCTCCTGCATTGGAGTCATGAGGTCCGGAAGCTTTGTAGGTGTTAAAGGAAAAAAAGAGTGATGAGGTGACCATGGACTCTAAGATCTGACTCCAAAAGTAAAAGCAACAAAAACATAGATAAATTGGACTTCATGAAAATTTAAAGCTTTTTAAAAATTACTTTTATTCTTTAATTTTAATTTAATTTAATTTTATTTATTTATTCATTTTTTGAGACAGGCTTTCACTCTGTCACCCAGGCAGTGGCATGATCTCGACTCACTGAAACCTCTGCCTCCTAGATTCAAGCAATTCTCCTGCCTCAGCCTCCGTAGTAGCTGGGATTACAGGTGCTACCACACCCAGCTAATTTTTGTATTTTTGTAGAGACCAGGTTTCGTCATGTTGGCCAGGCTGATCTCGAACTCCTGACCTCAAGTGATCCACCCGCCTTGGCTTCCCAAAGTGCTGGGATTACAGGTGTGAGCCACTGTGATTGTGTCACTCCAGCTCGGGTGACAGGGTGAGACCCTGTCTCAAACTGGTACAAAATGAACCCAGGTACACTTGAAAGTAAGAACTTTTTGTTAAAAAGATGTGGGGTAGCTAGCCATGGTGGTGTGTGCCTGTAATCCAAGCTACTCAGAAGGCCAAGGCAGGAGGATCACTTGAGCCGAGGTTCTTCTTAAGAGGTGCAGAGTTTCTGTTCTTGGTAATGGAAAAATTTTAGACATAGTGGTGATGGCTCTGCAATATTGTGAATGTAATTAATGCCACTAAATGGTACACTTAAAAAGAGTCAAAATCAAATATTTTATATTCTATACATTTTACCATAATTAAGAGAAAAAAAATCAATGAGAATGCTGAGCGAAAATTCTCCGTACTACTGGTGCAGGGTTGCACCAAATTCCCCAAACATGGGAACCAGGCCTGTTGAAATTACTACCTCATTAGTTGTGTTCATTTCCTTTGTCAAAAACAAACAAGCATGTAAGAAGAAAGAAAAAAGGGACATGGTTATCTGTACCCTCTCTCATCTTGATTTGGAAGGAGGAATACCACATTGTAATTGTCATGAGTTGTAATTAAAAGGTACAGGGAGGTGACTGCATGGCAAGGTTCCCCTTTAAGACATCGTAATGCTATTAGGTGTTTATCTCTGGTTAAAAATGAGAGCTGCATTCGTGCATTGTGTAGTTAAGCAGTCTTTCGCCATGTGTGTATCCATATCTAAAGGTGTGGTTATTTGGTGGCTGAGTACCCTGGCCTGAAAGAAATTCACCATATGACAACTGGAGTCAACAGACTCTGAAATCTATTTCTGTCAAATATCTAAAGTAATACTACTATGCTGTTATAAAACAATTATGTTTGATCCAGCAATTTCAATCCTGGTTATGTACCCCCCAAAATGAAAATGTACATCCATAGAAAAATTTTTACATGTTCATAGAAGCTTTATTCTTAATAACCAAAAAGTAGAAACAACCAAATGTCCATCAACTAATAAATGAATAAATAACATGCAAGATAACCATACAATGGATTATTATTCACCAATAAAAAGGAATGAAGAACTAATACATGCTACATTTATGAACTTTGAAAACATCTTAGGGCTGGGTGCGGTGGCCCACGCCTATCATTCCAGCACTTTGGGAGGCCAAGGTGGGCAGATCACCTGAGGTCAGGAGTTCAAGACCAGCGTAGCCAACATGGTGAAACCCTATCTCTACTAAAAA
>NW_012116744.1:1307106-1312441 GCF_000951035.1 Colobus angolensis palliatus
TCGGCCTCCCAAAGTGATGGGATTACAGGCGTGAGCCACCACACCCAGCCTCATGTAATCTTTTAAAATAGCTTTATTGAGATATAATTCACATATTATACATTTCACACATTTAAGATGTATAATTCAATCATTTTTCGTTTCTTCCACAGGTGTGCAACCATCACCACAACCAATTTTAGGACATTTTTTTTTAACCCCAAAAGAAACTGTATAACCTTTGGCAATCATCCTTTATTACCCCACCCATTTCCCCAGCCCTAGGAAACCACTTATCTTTATATAGATTTGTGCCGGGCGCGGTGGCTCAAGCCTGTAATCCCAGCACTTTGGGAGGCCGAGACGGGCGGATCACGAGGTCAAGAGATCGAGACCATCCTGGCTAACACGGTGAAACCCCGTCTCTACTAAAAAATACAAAAACTAGCCGGGCGAGGTGGCGGGCGCCTGTAGTCCCAGCTACTCGGGAGGCTGAGGCAGGAGAATGGCGTGAACCCGGGAGGCGGAGCTTGCAATGAGCTGAGATCCGGCCACTGTACTCCAGCCTGGGTGACAGCGAGACTCCGTCTCAAAAAAAAAAAAAAAAAAAAATAGATTTGTTTATTCTGGACATTTCCCATAAATGGAATCATATCTTTGGTCTTTTGTGACTGGCTTCTTTTGTTAGCATAATGGGTTTTTTTTGGTTTGTTTTGTTTTGTTTTTTATAGAGACAGGGTCCTCCTGTGTTGCCCAGGCTGGTCTCAGTCCTCCTACCTAGGCCCCCCAAAGTGCTGAGATTACAGCTGTGAGCCACTGTACCTGGCCTATCATGTTTTCAAGGTTCATTTATGTTGCAGGATATATTCTTGTTTTTTTGTTTTTTGTTTTTCTTTTTTGAGATGGAATCTCACTCTGTAACCCAGTCTGGAGTGCAGTGGCATGATCGCGGCTCACTGCAACCTCTGCCTGTAAGGGTTCTAGGTGCTCCCTAGTAGCTGGGACTGCAGACGCATGCCACCATGCCCTGCTAATTTTTGTATATTTAGTAGAGACGAGGCTTCACTATGTTGGCCAGGCTGGTCACAAACTCCTTACCTTAAGTGATCAACCCGCCTCAGCCTCCCAAAGTGCTCGGATTACAGGTATGAGCCACCACGCCCAGCTATTCTTTTTTGTTAATGAGTAATATTCCACTGTATAAATAGACCACATTTTATTTCTCCATGCATCAGCTGGTGGACATTTAGGTCATTTCTACTTCATGGCTATTAGGAAGAGCCATATGAATGTTTCCATGAATATTCGTGCTCAAGTTTTCACGTGAACATATGTTTTCAATTTTCTTGATATATGCTCAGGAGTGGAATTGCTGGGTCATATGGTAGCTTTCTTTGAGGAACTGTCAGACTGTTTCCCAAAGCGGTTACACCATTTCACTTCTCACCAGCAGTGGTGAGGGTTCCAATTTCTCCACATCCTTGCCAACACTTTTTATTATCTGTCTTTTTCATTATAGCCATTGCAGTGGATGTCAAATGTTATCTTATGTGGTTACAATTCCTAATGGATAAGGATGTTGACCTTTTTTTCCAGTTACTTTTGAATTCTTTCTAACTCCCCTGTGCCTGCTTGTTTAGGTCCTAGCCATCTTTTTTTTTTTTTTTTTTAAGAGATAAGGTCTTGCTCTGTGGCCCAGGCTGAAGTGCAGTGGCACAATCACAGCTCACTGCAGCCTCAAACTCCTGGACTCAAGCCATCCTCCTCTTTCAGCCTCCTGAGTAGCTGGCATGATGGCACTATGTTTTGTGAAGAGAGGGTCTTGCTATGTTGGCCAGGCTGGTCTCAAACTCCTGGGCTCAAGCCATCCTCCCACCTCAACCTCCTGAGTAGTTGCAATTACAGGCTTCAGCCACTGCACCTGGCCCTCACTGCACCTGGCACTCGCTGTCTCCTCTCTGACTGATTTGCATGCCTCCTAACTGGGCTTTGCATTTTCCATTTCACTCCCTAAGATGCAATCCTGGACCATGCCACTTTCTGTTTAAAACCTTGAATGGCTCCCTGTTGCCCACAGGACAGAGCCTGCGCTTTGAAGTATGGCATTCAAGACCTTTCACAGTCAGTCTCCACTCTATCTTTCTGGCTCCCATTTCCCTCTGTCCCCTCCAGTGCAGCCATCCTATGCCTTTGCCCATGCTGTTCTCTCTTATAATCCCTTCCCTGAAGTGTCCCTAGTCAGTACCTACTTATCCTTTAAAACCTAGCTCAGGCAGGGTGCAGTGGCTCACGCCTTTAATCCCAGCACTTTGGGAGGACAAGGTGGGAAGATGGCTTGAGCTCAGGAGTTCGAGACCAGCCTGGGCAACACGGTGAAACCCTGTCTCTACAAAAAATACAAAAATTAGCCAGGCATAGTGCTGTGTGCCTGTAATCCCAGCTACTTGGGAGGCTGAGGTGGGAGGATCACTTGAGCCCAGGAGGCTGAGGCTGCAGTGAGTTGTGATTGTACCATTGTATTTTAGACTGGGCAGCAGAGTGAGACTCTATCTCAAAAAAAAAAAAAAAAAAACCCAGCTCAAAGAGAAACTTCTGAGTGAAGCCTGTCTAAGATCACCTCCAGAGAGGGCTCTTCTGCTGTACAACTCCAGTGGAGGTGATTCTCATGGTCATCTATGTCAGGATCAGCAAAGTCCGGCCCACAGGCCAAATCCACAAATCCAGCCCACCACCTGTTTTTGTGTGTTGCATGAACTAAGAATGATTTTCATTTTTGAATGGATGTAAATAATTAAAAAGTAAAATGAAAAGTGGAATACAGCCATCTTATTTGTTTACATATTGTCTATTGCTACTTTCGAGCTATAAGAGCAGAGATGGCGTGGCCCACAAAGCATAAAATATTTGCTATTGGCTGGGCACAGTGGCTCATGCCTATAATCCCAGCATTTTGGGAGGCCAAGGCAGGAGGATCGCGAGATCAGGAGTTCAAGACCAGCCTGGGCAACGTGGTGAAACCCTGTATCTACTAAAAATACAAAAATTAGCCAAGCATAATGGCGCATGCCTGTAATCCCAGCTACTCCAGAGGCTGAGGCAGGAGAATTGCTTGAACCCAGGAGGCGGAGGTTACAGTGAGCCAAGATGGCACCACTGCACTCCAGCCTGAGCAAGAGAGCAAGACTCTGTCTGGAAAAAAAAATAAATAAATTTATATATATATATATATATATTCCGACCATTTATAGAACAAGTTTGCCAAACCCTGGTCTATGTTAATGGTGCCCTGGAGTTGTGCAGTGTGCAGCCTATATAGATGTACGCCAGCAGCTTTGCCTGCAGGCTCTCCTGGAACTGTTCATAACCTCTCCTCTAGAATTTAGTATATAATATAATAATTTGTCTTCTTCGCCTACAGACCTTGTACTCCAATAACTGAGACTGACTCTCTGAGTCCTGCTTATCTTTGTATCCTCAGTGGATAGACCAGGATCTGGCACAGAGAAGGACCTCAATAAATGTCTGTATTACTCTACTCAATTAACTATTTCCTGGACCCTGAAGATGAACTAATAAAACACGATTACTATTTCAGAATTACTTAACTCATAAGTAAAAATGGCAGTACTATGACTAGCAAAAATCATAGATCTATTGTTTCTGACTTTATTTTATTTTTATCTATTTATTCATTTTATGAGACAGAGTTTTGCTCTTTTGCCCAGGCTGGAGTGAAGTGGCACGATCCTGGCTCACTGCAACCTTTGCCTCCCAGGTTCAAGCAATTGTCCTGCCTCAGCCTCCCAAGTAGCTGAGATTATAGGCACCCACCACCACTCCTGGCTAATTTTTGTATTTTTAGTGGAGACAGGGTTTCAGCACGTTGGCCAGGCTGGTCTCAAAATCCTGACCTAAGGTGATCCACCCACCTCGGCCTCCCAAACTGTGGGGATTACAGGCGTGAGCCCCCACACCTGGCCATTTTATTTTATTTATTTTTGAGACAGGGATCTCACTTGAACTGACTCAAACTAGATTCTTTTTTAGCTCACTGTAGCCTTTAACTCCTGCAGCACAAGTGATTCTTTCAACTAAGCCTCCCAGATAGCTGGGAGTACAGCTGTGCAACACCACACCTTGCTAAGTTTTTCTATTATTTTGTAGAGACAGGGTCTTGCAGCGTTGCCCAGACTGGTCTCACACTCCAGCATAACTTGTTTGAATCGAATCTCTTTTCTCCCAGACAAGTGCTAATTGGCATATTTCATTGAATCAAGTTAGAATCACTATGGTTGGGGTAAGATGCTGGAGATGTACAGACCACCCACCGACCGGACACAGCTCAGGCTGCACGGAGTTGCAGCCGGGAGTCCAGCCTCCAGAACATGGTTCTAACTAGGGCAGGTGAATGTGGAGAGGTTCATCCTGCATAATCACAAGATCTCAGTAAAAAAGAGGGCTGAGAAGGCAGTAGAATAAGAATTCTGAAGCTGTTAAACTCAAGATGTATCTGTGGACTGAGGGCACAGACACTAGCCAACATGGAACCCATGCTTTCTGCTGGGTACCGCAGAAAGGAGGCATCTGACTTTCCTCCTCTCATTCAGTCTCTGAAAAAATTCATTTCAGTTGAGAGCACAGGCCTGGAGAATTGACACCACTTGTCCCCACCTGCCTTGGCAGAGCAGTTATTCAAGCTCAGGTCTCCCAGCCTGTACCTGTCTGTCTACCATAGGCACTTGGTGAACACTAACCACCAAGAGTTTGCTCTTTCAACAAAGACTTTCATGGGCCTTTCCTCGCTCCTAGTTTCTCTTTAGTTCCCTGAAATTGATTTATTCCCTTGCAGGAGAAAAGTACCAACCTCTTACCATGAATTAGAAGGCCCCTCAAGAACCGCCCTGTGCTTCCCTCTTCAGCTTTGCCTTCCAGTCTCCCCTCATGCCCCCAACCCTAGACTTTCACGTCAGTTCAAGTTTAATAAAACTTGAAGAAAAACCAACAAAGACTTATTTTGTACTTACCATGCGCCAGGCACTGTTCTAAGCAGTTTCGCCTATACTATCTCATTTATAATTCTATGAAAGTGGTCGGGTGCAGTGGCTCACTCCTATAATCTCAACACTTTGGGAGGCCGAGGTGGGAGGACCGTCTGAGGTCAGGAGTTCAACACCAGCCTGGTCAATATGGTGAAACTCCGTCTCTACTAAAAATACGAAAATTAGCTGGGCATGGTAGCACACACCTGTAATCTCAGCTACTTGAGACGCTGAAGCAGGAGGATCACATGAACCCAGGAGGTGGAGGCTGCGGTAAGCCAAGATTGTGCCACTGCACTCCAGCCTAGGTGACAGAG
>NW_012116744.1:1313490-1338204 GCF_000951035.1 Colobus angolensis palliatus
GCTCATTGCAACCTCCGCCTCCCCAGTTCAAGCGATTCTCCTGCTTCAGCCTCCCAAGTATCTGGGATTACAGGCATGCACCACCATGGCCGGCTAGGTTTTTTTTTTTTTGGTACTTTTAGTAGAGATGGGGTCTTTCCATGTTGGCCAGGTTGGTCTTGAACACCCGACCTCAGGTGATCCACCCACCTCGACCTCCTAGAGTGCTGGGATTACAGGCGTGAGCCACCACACCTGGCCATTTTATTTATAAAATAAAAATTGTATATTTTAAAATAATTGACAACTGGACACACTGACTCATGTCTGTCATCCCAGAGCTTTGGAAGGCCAAGGCAGGAGGATCACTTAAGCCCAGGAGTTTGAGACCATCCTGGGCAACATAGCCAGACTCCATCTCTACTAAAACATTTAAAAGTTTAAAAAATGGCCGGGCACGGTGGCTCAAGCCTGTAATCCCAGCACTTTGGGAGGCCGAGACGGGCGGATCACGAGGTCAGGAGATCGAGACCATCCTGGCTAACACGGTGAAACCCCGTCTCTACTAAAAAATACAAAAAACTAGCCGGGCGAGGTGGCGGGCGCCTGTAGTCCCAGCTACTCGGGAGGCTGAGGCAGGAGAATGGCGTAAACCCGGGAGGCGGAGCTTGCAGTGAGCTGAGATCCGGCCACTGCACTTCAGCCCGGGCGACAGAGCAAGACTCCGTCTCAAAAAAAAAAAAAAAGTTTAAAAAATTAGCCGGGCATGGTGGCATGTGAATGTAATTCCAGCTACTCAGGAGGCTCAGGTAGGAGGCTTGCCTGAGCCCAAGAGTTTGAGGCTGCAGTAAACTATGATCACACCACTGCATTCACCTGGACAACAGAGCAAGATTCTGTGTCTAAAAAAAAAAATTACATATATGAAAATAATTGAAGTGTTGACTTTTAAAAATGAAAGTAAGTAGCCAGGCGCGGTGGCTCATGCCTGTAATCCCAGCACTTTGGGAGGCCGAGGCTAGCGAACCTGGAGAAACTCCATCTCTACTAAAAAATACAAAATTAGTTGGGTGTGGTGGCACATGCCTATATTCCCAGCTACTGGGGAGGCTGAGGCAGCAGAATCACTTGAACCTGGGAAGCCGAGGTTGCATTGAGCACAGATCGTGCCATTGCACTCCAGCCTGGGCAACAAGAACGAAACTCTGTCTCAAAAAAAAAAAAAAAAGAAAAATGAAAGTAAGTAGAATAGTTGCAGACTCCTAACTAGCTCAGGGGTACTGAGGGGGTTGTCCTGGCAGCTGGCCCTGTGCACATTTCAGCTAGTTGGCAGGCTTGCAGTCTTCCCCTCCTGACACTGCAGTTCCTACACCTTCTTAGAATTTCAGGCCATCTCAGCTTTCCCCCAAGTGACTCAGGAAGGGGAGTTTCCCATGCAAGGCTGTTTGCTGGCAATCTACAAACATTATTCGGGAAGGATGCATCACTTTCAGATCCCAAATCTGGCCAATTACACCATCATGTTAAGAACAAATCTTAGGCCGGGCGCGGTGGCTCATGCCTGTAATCCCAGCAATTTGGGAGGCTGAGGCAGGCTGATCACCTAAGGTCAGGGGTTTGAGACTAGCCTGGCCAACATGACAAAACCCCGTCTCTACTAAAAATACAAAAATTAGCTGGGTGTGGGGGTACATGCCTATAATCCCAGCTACTGGGGAGTCTGAGTCAGGAGAATTGCTTGAACCTGGGAAGCAGAAGTTGCAGTGAGCCGAGATCACGCCACTGCACTCCAGCCTGGGCGACAGAGTGAGACTGTCTCAATTGAAAAAAGAAAAAAAAGAAGAACAAATCTTTATGGGAGGTGTGGGGCCAGGCGAGTGAGGTTTAGGAGGGACTCCTAG
The DNA here is from genome assembly GCF_000951035.1 of Colobus angolensis palliatus. Lineage (NCBI taxonomy): Eukaryota > Metazoa > Chordata > Mammalia > Primates > Cercopithecidae > Colobus > Colobus angolensis. The sequence goes on from NW_012116744.1 coordinate 1,315,371, forward strand.
TTTCTGTTTTGTTGTTCTTTGTTTTTTGGAGTGTGTGTGTATGTGTTTACATTTCTACATGATTTGAATTTTTATAATGTGTATACATTGCTTTTGCAAACAGAAAATTTTAAATATATAAACAGTACTTGAAAAACTGCCAGGTGCAACCAACCTAGCCACGGCCGATTCTGTGTCCTGTAGAAGAGGGCTCAGCCCTTTAGATAAGAGGTATGGCCAGACACAGTGGCCCATATCTATAATCCCAGTGCTTTGGAGGCCGAGGCAGGAGGATTACTTGAGCCCAGGAGTTAAAAGACCAGCGTGGCAACATAGGGACCCATCTCTAGGAAACAAAAATTTTTTAATTGGCCGGGTAATTAAAGTGGCTCACGCCTGTAATCCCAGCACTTTGGGAGACCGAAGCAGGCAGACCGCTTGAAGGCAGGAGTTCGAGACCAGCCTGGCCAACGTGGTAAAACCCTGCCTCTACTAAAAATACAAAAATTAGCTGGGCATACTGGTACACAGCTATGATTCCAGTTACTCGGGGAGCTGAGGCAGAAGAACCACTTGAACCCAGGAGGCAGAGGTTGCAGTGAGCCGAGATCGCACCACTGCACTCTAGCCTGGCCGTGATAGCACCTTGGCACTCCAGCCTAGGTGACAGAACAAGACCTTGTATCAAAAAAAAAAAAAAGATAAGAAGTGATGTGCATCCAGAGAGGTCAAATGTGATTCAGGGGCACATCCAGGTTAAAACCCATGCTTAGGCAAAAGGGAACCACAAAGGATTTTGGGGGGTTTTGGTTTCGTTTTCTATCTAAAAGGAAAACACGGGACACAGAGTTTTGAGGTGGAGAATACAGTGTCTGGTCCCAGGCAAGCAGGAGTGTTTTTGAATTATTCTCTAGACTTGCCCCTAGGCATATTTTAAGTTTCCTGTAAGCATTCCAGGCTTAACGATGGATTTTTCCTAATTCATCCTGAGCACACCCTCCACCCTTCTCCCCAGTCTTTATACCTGTCTTAGTTTGGGCTACTATGACTAAGAACCATAGACTGGGTGGCTTATAAACAGCAGCAATGTATTTCTCTCAGTTTTGGGGGCTAGAAGTCTGAGATCGGGGTCCAAGCATGTAGGGTTCTGGTGAGGGCCTTCATCCAGGTTGCAGACTGCTGACTTCTCCTCATGTCCTCACAAGGTGGGAAGAGGGCTGAAGGGAGCTCTCTGGAGTCTCTTTTATAACACTAATCTCATTCTTGGGGGCTCCACCCTCATGACCTAATTAACTCTCAAATGCCCCACCTGCTAATGCCATCATATTGGGAATTTTGGGGGGGTGGATGCAAACATGCAGTCCATTGCACCATGTCCATAAATGGCATCTACCTCATGCCCAAGCAAGACACTTCAGTTTTTGTTTTTTTTTTTTTTGGTTTTTGGTTTTTTGGTTTGTTTTTGAGATGGAGTCTTGCTCTGTCACCCAGGCTGAAGTGTAGTGGCATGGTCTCAGCTCACTGCAACTTCTGCCTTCTGGGTTCAAGCAGTTCTCCTGCCTCAGTCTCCCGAAAAGATGGGATTACAGGCATGCGCCACCGAGCCCAGCTAATTTTTGTATTTTTAATAGAGATGGGGGTTTCACCATGTTGGCCAGGCTGGTCTCGAACTCCTGACCTCAAGCAATCCACCTAACTCGGCCTCCCAATGTGCTAGGATTACAGGTGTAAGCCACTGCACGTGGCCCACTTAAGTATTTTAATTCTTCCTTTTCGCTCACCTCCTATACCCAATCCATAGCTAGTCCTATGGATTTTATCCCCAGAATGTATCTCTAGGTTACCTTCTTCTGTCTATACCCAAGCTACAACCAAAGCCCAGATCATCCCTCACCTGGTCACTGCGACAGCCTGTCTTGTCTCCCTGACACTGATGGTGCCTATCTCCAACCCCTTGTAGATTTAGTATCCAGAATGCTCTTGTCTAGACACAAACCTGCTTATCTGCTTACACTCTTGGATGGCTCCCCACCCATAAGATAAAACAGGAGCTCTGTAGCATAGTCTGCAGGACTGTCCCTGAACTCACCTCTGATTATTCCCCATATGCATCCATGGGCACTCTCCACAGGGATTCGTATTGGCACTGTCACACTTTCACATCTGCACGTGCTTGCACTTCTGGGATCTGAATTTCATCTCCCTTTTTGTCCCCTCACCTTCTCTCGAATTTTTGTTGTTGTTGTTGTTTTTACACAGAGTCTCACTCTGTTGCCCAGACTGGAGTACAGTGCTGCAATCTCGGCTCACTGCAGCCTCTGCCTCCCAGGTTCAACCTCCCTGTAGCTGGGATTACAGGTGTGCATCACCATGCCCAGCTAATTTTTGTATTCTTAGCAGAGGTAGGGTTTCTTATACATAATAATAAGAAGAAGGCGGGGCGTGGTGGCGCATGCGTGTAATCCATCCACTTTGGGAGGCTGAGGCTGGTGGGCCACTTCGAAGTCAGGAGTTCAAGACCAGCCTGGCTAACATGGTGAAACCCCATCTCTACCAAAAATACAAAAATTAGCCAGGCGTAGTGGTGCATGCCTGCAGTCCCAGCTACTTGGGAGGCTGAGGCATAAGAATTGCTTCAACCCAGGAGGCAGAGGTTGCAGTGAGCCAAGATCGTGCCACTGCACTCCAGCCTGGGTGGCAGAGGGAGACTTCCGTCTCCAAAAAAAAAAAAAGAAGAATGTAGGGCTAGAAAACTAGTAATGCTAATTAACTAACTCTGAGAACATCACATCTCCCACCCATCTCTCTCTGACCATCTGATTTTGTTAGCCGTAAATACACTTTTGAGCTGCTTATTCCCGAATCCAACTCTTGCATAAATTGTTGTGAACAAATTCATGCATCACTCAGTTCTGTTGAACCACATGTGAAGACAGTGGGGAAGGCTGGTGGCCCCAGACTGTTTTGGTGCTCTATTCAGGGGTAGATAATTTCCTGAGCTGGGCCTGATTGCTTTGGCTGCCAAGTAACAATTCGTTTTTAGTGGAAAACTTGGCCGAGGCAAGGCTTGTGCAATTGTGCCCTCGCCCTTACCTAAGGAATTCCGTGCACAGAGGCTGTCCTGCAGCTTCTGCGGTAGTCATGTGTGTAGACACACACCTGTAATTAGTGTTCAGGAGGTGCAGAGAGAGGTCACAAAATCCTTGTGTGAGTGTCGAGGAAGGGGTAGGGCTAGAGAGGGGAGGCTCCTGGCCTGCACTGGGAGCTCAAGGGCAGAGCCCACTTCCTGGATGTCACCCACACTTGAGCTCTGAAAGACCCCAAGGAAGCCACCTCACTGACGAGGAAGGGCGGATGAGAGGAATACGGAGGGAGTAGAACGCGTGTGGCTTCTGGCAGCCTGTCTCTGAGGATTGCTCAAGTGTCTATGCCATGAACCTCGGCCTACTTCTGATTTGTTGCTGCACGTTGGATAGTTAGTATGTGCAGCAGCCTGGGTGACTCATGAAAATGACTGATAAGCCCTCTCTCTTTGCAGTAAGGGCAGATTCTAGCATTTGAGTCCACTTTGGGAAGGGTGGTGTGTGAGGTCAACGTAGAATATTCCAGGCTGGCCAGGCATGGTTGGCCCATGCCTATAATCCCAGCATGTAGGGAGGCCGAGGCTGGTGGATGGCTTGAGCTCAGAAGTTCAAGACCAGCCGAGGCAACATGGTGAAACCCCTTCTTTACAAAATACAAAAATTAGCCAGGCATAGTGGTGCACACCTGTAGTCCCAGCTACTTGGGAGGCTGAGGTGGGAGGATCGCTTGAGCCCGGGAGGCGGAGGTTACAGTGAGCTAAGATCAAGCCACTGCACTCCAGCCTGGGCAACACAAGGAGATCCTGTCTCAGGGAAAAAAAAAAAAAAGATATTCCAGATCATCTTGAAGTCCTCTCTTGACAAAGTTCTCCTAAATTCCATCTAACAAACAGTTTTGCCTATTTGTTTTTATTAAAAGGAGAAAGAAAACAAAGAGAAAAGAAAGCTCTTACTTTTCCCTCCTAGGATTATAAGAAACATTACCCAATTTTAAAGGACTTCAAATTCAAATGTTGAAAGTCAGATATTAAATAAGGGTTTGTAGGCTGGGCTTGGTGGCTCAAGCCTATAATCTCAGCACTTTGGGAGACCAAGGTGGGCAGATCACCTGAGGTCAGGAGTTCGAGACCAGCCTGGCCAACATGGTGAAACCCTATCACTACTAAAAATACAAAAATTAGTCAGACATGGTGGCACACACCTGAAGTCTCAGCTACTCAGGAGGCTGAGGCAGGAGAATCGCTTGAACCCGGGAGGTGGAGGTTGCAGTGAGCCAAGATCGGTATATACCGCTGCATTCCAGCCTAGGCGGCAGAGTAAGACACTGTCTCAAAAAAATAAAACAAAAAATAAATAAGGATTTGTAGAGATATCCTCTAAACATAAAAGTTTCTCCAGCTCTAACATTTTAAAATTCTATGAGGCCGGGCACGGTGGCTCACGCCTGTAATCCCAGCTCTCAGGGAGGCAGAGGCGGGAGGATAGCTTGAGCCCAGGAGTTTGAGACCTGCCTGGGTAATATAGCGAGACCCCATTCTCCACAAAAAAAAGGAAAAAAAAAAAAAAAAGACAAAAAAAAATTCTATGAATCTCAGATTTGTGTCACTCCAATATATCCAGTAAAGTAGAATGAAATATGACTTTGAAATTCACTCAAATGAAAAGATGGAAGCTGTATCTTTGCTGAATCCATGTCCTGAAATAGCTTTACAGGACAGGTAAAGCATTTCTGTTCATCTCTCCAGTAAATACCCACATCTTGCAGCTGTCTCTCCTCGACCAGGGAAAGGAGAGCAGGCTTCCCGAGGAGTGAGGTGGAGTCATTTCACAGGCACCCGCCTCCCCTCAACCTGTTCTGTTTCTTCCTCTACAGTTGCCTTTCCCTGCAGTGGGACTGGCAGCCATCTAACACTTCCGCATTCTTTCAGCTGTCTCCCTTGTGTGGCCTTTCTTAGCTGCTTAGCACACACCCACACACACACACACCCACAAACACCCAGCAACCATCAGTTTAGTCCACATTTCTTAGGCATTCAAGAACCAGTCTGGGCTGGGTGTGGTGGCTCATGCCTGTAATCCCAGGACTTTGGAAGGCCGAGGTGGGCGGATCACCTTAGGCTAGGAGTTTGAGACCAGACTGGCCAATATGGTGAAATCCCATCTCTTCTAAAAATGAAAAAATTATCCAGGCATGGTGGTGCATGTCTGTAATCCCAACTACTCAGGAGGCTGAGGCAGGTGAATTGTTTGAACCGGGGAAGTCAAGGTTGCAGTGAGCCAAGATGGTGCCATTGCACTCCAGCCTGGGTGACAGAGAGAGACTCTGTCTCAAAAAAAAAGACCCAATCTGACTCAGTTGATGTGTCCAGATTTACCTTCCCAACACAATCCTCTTGTCCAGCCTCCATTTCCCTGTGCCCCTCCAGCATGCATGCCCCCTCTCCTCCCCTCTCCACACTCCCCTTCTCCTCCCATCTCCTGCATCCAACTGAAGCACTGCCTTCTCTTTCTGATGTGCCCCTACACCAAGTCTCACTTTTTCCATGCACGCTTTTTTTTTTTTTTTTTTGGGACAGGATCTCACAGTGGTGTTATCACAGCTCACTGCAGCCTCAACCTCCTGGGCTCAGGTGATCCTCCCACCTCAGCCTCCCAAGTAGCTGGGACTCTAGGCGTGCACCACCAAGTCCAGCTAATTTTTTTTTTTTTTTTTTTTTGGAGAGATAGTGGTCTCACTGTTTTGCTCAGGCTGGTCTTGAACTCTTAAACTCAAACCATTCTCCAGCCTCAGCCTCCCAAACTGCTGGGATTACAGGTGTGAGCCACTGTGCCTAGCCTCACTTCTGCGTTTATTCAAATGATGGTGCTCTAGTCACCTCTCTGGTGAGACGGTAGATTCCTTGAGGGTAGGGATGAAAGCTCATGCATTTTTCTATTCTCCACTGAACTTAGTACAGGAAGGAAAACAATATTTTTTTAATGGGTAGATGAATTTGTAAAAAACTTTTTCTTTGGTCCAATTACTGGTTTTCCCTCTCTCACAAAACAAACTATTTTTTTATAACACAGGAGGAAGAGGAAGGACTAATATCTGAAATGTTTACCGGGCCCTGAAATTTTCTTTCCTTTTATTTGATATGAGAACTTATCTTTGTCTTTATAATGAATTATATCTTATTTTCAGTATTTAAAAATCTTCTTGGCTGGGCTCTGTGGCTCATGCCTGTAATCCCAGCACTTCGGGAGGCTGAGGCGGGCAGATCACCTGAAGTCAGGAGTTTAAGACCAATCTGGCCAACGCGGTGAAACCCCGTCTCTACAAAAATACAAAAATTAGCCGGGCATGATGGCAGATACCTGTAATCCCAGTTACTCAGGAGGCTGAGGCAGGAGAATCACTTGAACCCCGGGAGGCATTGCAGTGAGCCGAGATCATGCCATTTCATTCCACCCTTGGTGACACAGTGAGACTCTGTCTCAAAAATAAAAATAAAAATAAAAATAAAACCTTCTCATTATAGGCTGCGCGTGGTGCTGACACCTGTAATCCCAGCACTTTGGGAGACTGAGGTGGGTGGATGGCTTGAGCCCAGGAGTTCTAGACCAGCCTGGGCAGCACAGTGAGACCCCCATCTGTACAAAAAATTTAAAAATTAGCTGGGTGTGGTGGTGCATGCCTGTAGTCCTAGCTACTTGGGATGCTGAGGAGGGAAGATTGCTCAAGTCCAGGAGTTTGAGGCTACAGTGAGCTAAGATCACAGCACTGCACTGCAGCCTTAGCAACAGAGTGAGACCCTGTCTCAAGTAAATAAATAATTTTTTATTATAAAGTCATATAACAAATTATTTAATAAATTATAACAATACACAAGCATGTTATGTGGGAACAAAATTCCTCCACCCCAGGTTGCTCTTTCAGGATTATGAAAGAGAAACTCCATGATGCTGCCCAGACCCATGGAGTAGGGGGGACAGCAGTCTACATGAACGTACGAAATGTACTACCCACTGTGAGTGCATATGGCAAGACCTTCACTTTCCAGATGGAAGTTCCCTGAGCCTAAGGAATCCATCTGACTTGTGCAGCTTCTGACCTCGCTGGATCTGTTCTATTCTCTGTGCAGTGGGGGGTGACCATGGTGACTATCTCATAGCGTGGTAATGACGCTGCAGTAGCATGGGAGTTGCTCAGCACAGCATCTGGCCCAAAGCAAAGGTTCAACCCATGTTTGCAGTCAAAATACAGCATGGCCCAGAGAACAAGGTTGTTTGGACACCTGTAATCCCAGCACTTTGGGAGGCCGAGGCAGGTGGATCACCTGAGGTCAGGAGTTCAAGACCAGCCTGGCCAACACGGTGAAACTCCATCTCTACTAAAAATACAAAAATTAGCCAGGTGTGGTGGCTCATGCCTATAGTTACAGCAACTCCGGAGGCTGAGGCAGGAGAATCACTTGAACCCAGGAGGCAGAGATCACAGAGAGCCGAGATCACACCACAGCATACCAGCCTGGGCGAGATAGCGAAAAAAAAAAAAAGAGGTTGAAGAGGTTGGAGAGCAGAGACTGAAGGCTCAGCGGAGTGCAGCATGGCTTCAACTGTCCTTCCTAGCATATTTGACAGAGTCAGTGACTTGTAATTGAAAGTGGTAAAGAAATAAAGGAGATAGGGAGGCTGAGTGGTGGAAAGAAATGAACTTTGGACCCAGACAGACCTCAGTGTGAAGGCCAACTACATGACTGCCTATTCATAATGACATTGGTTGCATTTCCTGAACCTTATTTCCTCATTTATAAAATGGGCAAACAGTATACCTGTATACCAGTATACCTAGGTTGTGAGGATTCAATGAGTTAGTGTAAAGTGGCTGGCACATGGTAGATACCTAATAAATGCTAACAGTTTTCCTACAGCTGTTTTTGTTTTTTTGTTTTGTTTTGTAAACTTTGTGTAAACACACAGAATTACAGCTGGAAAGGAGTTTCTAGGCCAAGACCTACAGTTTCCAGATGGGGAAACTCAGAAAGAAGGTTCCTGACTTGCCTGAGCTGTTTTCCAGCTCCCAGGCTGTGGTTTGGCCCCATCCCCAGGGGCCACTGTGACCCGGCTCCCCTGAGCCAGAAGGAGGCCATCTGAGATCCTCCTCTAGGGAAAGTTGGAGAAACCTAACCCTGCTGGGAGTTTTGTCACCAATTAGTTTAATGGACTCTTTTGTGTGGACCTGGCCAGGGAGCAGGAGGGGACAGGATTTATTTGCCTTTTCCTTTCACTACCTGGGCTTCCCAAATGTGCACTCTTACATTGACTTTGAGGCCCTCAGTGTCAGGACATCTATGCTTGCCCACCGCTGTTGCCATAACAACAAGGTTTTGAAGGATACCAGGTGCATAACGTCCTGCTTTGTGTCTTTCTCTCTCTCTCTCTTTTTTAGGTGTCTCACTCTGTCTCTCTCACTCTGTCACGCAGGCTAAAGGGCAAGGGCGGAATCATGACTCACTGCAGTCTCCAACTGCTGGGTTCAAATGATCCTCCCACCTCAGCCTCCTAAGTAGCTGGGACTGCAGGCATGCACCTCCACACCTGCCTAATTTTTGTATGTTTCTGTAGAGATGGGGTCTTGCCATGTTGCTCAGGCTGGGCTCAAGTTGATTGATCCCTGATCAAGTTGGTTGATCCCTGGACTCAAGGGATCCGCCTATCTTGGCCTCCTAAAGTGCTGGGATTATAGGCATGAACCACTGTACCTGGCCTGCCTTGTTTATTAATACCCAGAGGAAAAAAAAAATGTGCCACTCTGATCTTGCACGCATATTTTTTTCTTCCTTTTCCTCCAAATTCAACCAAGGCAAGATTTTATACTCTCTCCAAGAAAAACAACAACAGCAGCAGCAGCAGCAGCAGCACTGTAATTCTCTAACAAAGTTTTTTTTTTTTTAATCACACAAAAAATGATGTGAAAGATGCTAAATTAGACTTGCCTAATGAGATGCCTACCTACCCTGGGTTTTACTTCATGTCTCAGCCCTGAGCACTCTCAGTCATGGCCTTTGGGTCTTGCAACACTTGTCAAGCTCATGCTCCCAAAGGAATTTTAGAAATCTGTCAGATCTTCCTCGCACTCTGACTCCCCTCAGTACCCAGTGCTCAGGATTAGTGGCAAGAGCTTAGTTCTTTTTTTTTTTTTTTTTTTTTTGAGATAGAGTCTCACTCTTGCCCAGGCTAGAGTGCAGTGGTGCCATCTTGGCTTACTACAACCTCCGCCTCCCAGGCTCAAGCAATTCTCCTGCCTCAGCCTCATGAGTAGCTTGAATTACAGGCGTGTACCACCACGCCTGGCTAATTTTTGTAATTTTAATCTAACTTTTGTATTTTTAGTAGAGATGGGGTTTCCCTACGTTGGCCAGGCTGGTCTTGAACTCCTGACCTCAAGTGATCCACCTGCCTTGGCCTCCCAAAGTGCTGGGATTACAGGTGTGAGCCACTGTGCCCAGACTGCTTAGTTATTTACTACGTGAATATCTCATTCTCTTGGACCAAGCATCTTGCAGGGGACTGAACACCCCAAATCTATTTTCATGTAATATCCTGTGTTTTTCCACTACATTGTATTCTATCAGATGAGGATGAACAGAAGCTTGCACCATTAATAACTAGAGAAAGAAACAGGTAACCTGGGCAGGGGAACCCAGATTTTTTCTCTTTGCGTTTAGAAAATCACCTTGGTTGGCATATTCAGCCAGCAAGAAAGAGAGGATCACCAGGCGCGGTGGCTCACGCCTGTAATCCCTGCACTTTGGGAGGCCGAGGAGGGCAGATCATGAGGTCAAGAGACCAAGACCATCCTGGCCAACATGGTGAAACCCCGTCTCTACTCAAAATGCAAAAATTAGCCGGGCGTGGTAGCCTGTGCCTGTAATCCCAGCTACTCAGGAGGCTGAGGCAGGAGAATTGCTTGAACCCGGGAGGCGGAGGTTGCTGTGAGCCAAGATTGTGCCACTGCACCCCAGCTTGGTGACAGAGAGAGACTCGTTGCAAAAAAAAAAAAAAAAAAGGATCAAGGAAGTATCTACAAAATTAGAACCTTTTAAAACTCTAGAATCTCTTAAAGATATCCCCAACACAATGATCCCTGGTGCTCTATTTCTAATCTGTTTTCATCCTATAACTTTCCTTCAAGGGGTCTATAAAACATCAACTCAAAGTGACAAGAAGTGGACACATATTCTAAGGGAGCTCCCCAAGACAAAAAGAAGATGGAGGAAATGGTCTCTGAAGGCTTGTGTGAAGGTACTAGACAGGAAGTTGTCCCTGCCCAGCCCTGGTCCCATAATGGCCCCCAAACAAACCTCTTTCATCCCAGCCACATCACAAACAAAACAGACATTTTGCACATCACCAATCAGTCTGAAATGACCTTTATGACTTTGAAATTGTCCTATCTCCTTCTATTCTCCACCATGCCTACTTTCTACCTTTCTTCAGTAAAAACTTCTCAATAACCTTTACCATCTGCTGTGGAGAAACCAAACACAGAGAAATCACGGTTGCTGTGCAATTTAGTTATGGAGACTAGACAGGGAGAACTTTAACAAAGAATGAAAATGAGGGGATGCTGGCCCAACTGTATCCCTTGTGCATATCTAAAAATAAAGGGGATCAGTATGCAGATGAGTGGATTAAAACAAAAAGAAAGTAAGAAAATAAAAGTAAAGGGGAAATTAGCATAAGAGCTCTTGCAAGAAAACAAACAAACCAACCTGAGATTTTCTGAAAGTGTACTCTTTAGATTTGCTCTTGAAAGAAATGAGGACTGGCCATGGTGGCTCACGCCTGTAATCCCAGCACTTTGGGAAGCCAAGATAGGCATATCACTTGAGGTCAGGAGTTCGAGACTAGCCTGGCCAACATGACAAAACCCCGTCTCTACTAAAAAAAAATACAAAAAAATTAGCTGAGGTTGGTGGCAGTAGTCCCAGCTATTCAGCAGGCTAAGGCAGGAGAATCGCTTGAACCTGGGAGGCAGGGGCTGCAGTCAGCTGAGATTGAGCCACTGCACTTCAGCCTGGGTGACAGAGAGAGACTCCATCTCAAAAATAAATAAAAAAGAAAGCAGGTGGGCGCTGGTGGCACACACCTGTAATACCAGCACTTTGGGAGGCCAAGGCGGGTGGATCATCTGAGGTCAGGAGTTCGAGACCAGCCTGACCAAAAGGGAAAAACCACGTCTCTAATGAAAACACAAAATTAGCTGGGTTCGGTGGCACGCGTCTGTAATCCCAGCTACTCGGGAGGCTGAGGCAGTGAGAATCACTTGAACCCAGAGCCAGAGTTTGCAGTGAGCCAAGATCATGTCATTGCACTCCAGCCTGGGCAACAAGAGTGAAACTCTGTCTAAAAAAAAAAAGAAGAAAAAGAAGAAGAAAGCAATGAGGAGGTAGACTGGGGAAAAGACCGCCTTCCTAGTAGGGAAAGCAGCAGGGTATAAAGGAAGGAATAATGAACCGAGAGTTAGGAGAGCTTGGGGTGCATCCAAGCTATCTCGAATTGGGGTCTGCGTCTAGGGTGTGGGGTGGGCCAGGGTCTGTGAGGTCATTTTCTGATGCTAATAGTCGATGGTGAATTTAGGATTCTGTGATGGGTTTGGAATACAGATCTGCCAGGCCTGTGCTCCTGGTGTGTGTTATGTCCTTCCACACCCTAGCAGGACAGTGTCAATGGGATCAAACCTTTGCGTGTGCCCCCTCCTCTGCCTGGAACTCATCTCCTCTAAATCAAACACATCCCAGTAGAACCTTCTGGGATGATGGAACTGTTCTATTAACCTGCATTGTCCAGTACAGTAACCACTAGTTAAATGTGGGGATTGAACCTTTGAAATGTGGCTAGTGTGACTGAGGAATGGAAGGAATTTTTAATTGTATTTGCTTATTCATTTTTGCTTTTGAGTTTTTTGTTGTTGTTCTTGTTGTTTTGAGACAGGGTCTTGTTACATTGCCCAGGCTGGTCTAGAACTCCTGGGCTCAAGCAATCTTCCTGCCTCAACCTTCCAAAGTGCTGGGATTATGGGCACAAGCCACTGCGGCCCACTGCATTTAAGTCTTATTTATTTATTTATTTTTGAGATGGGGTTTCACTCTTGTTGCCCAAGCTGGAGTGCAATGGTGAGATCTTGGCTCACCACAACCTCTGCCTCCCAGGTTCAAGTGATTCTCCTGCCTCAGCCTCCCGAGTAGCTGGGATTACAGGCATGCGCCACCACGCCCAGCTAATTTTGTATTTTTAGTAAAGACAGGGTTCCCGGCCGGGCGCGGTGGCTCAAGCCTGTAATCCCAGCACTTTGGGAGGCCGAGACGGGTGGATCACGAGGTCAGGAGATCGAGACCATCCTGGCTAACACGGTGAAACCCCGTCTCTACTAAAAAATACAAAAAAATAGCCGGGCGAGATGGCGGGCGCCTGTAGTCCCAGCTACTGGGGAGGCTGAGACAGGAGAATGGCGTAAACCCGGGAGGCGGAGCTTGCAGTGAGCCGAGATCGCGCCACTGCACTCCAGCCTGGGCGACAGAGCAAGACTCCGTCTCAAAAAAAAAAAAAAAGACAGGGTTCTCCATGTTGGACAGGCTGGCCTCGAACTCCCGACCTCAGATGATCCGCCTGCCTCAGCCTCCCAAAGTGCTGGGATTACAGGCGTGAGCCACTGTGCCCTGCCAAGTCTAATTTATTTAAATAGTCACGGGGGCTAGCGTTACCCATATTGGGCGGCACAGCTTATGGTTTGCTCCTTTGCAATGTTCAGCTATCAATCATCTTCTTGGAGAGGCTGTTCCTCAGGATTGTCACCTGTGGAAGGCAGAATGCCCCCCAACCCCCACCAAAAACATCCACACCTAAATCCCTGGAACCTGTTACCTTACCTGCCAAAGGGGAATAAAGGTTGCAGATGACATCAAGTTGCTGCTGAGCTGACCCTGAAATGGGAAAGTTCTCCTGAATTTTTTGGATGAGCCTATCTAATCTTATGAGTCCTTAAAAGGGAAAAAGAAGTAGGTAGAGAAGCAGATGAGCTGTAGAGATGAGAGAGATGAAAAAGAAGAAAGATTAGAAGTGTGTGGGGGGCCAGGCGTGGGCCGCCTAGGCGGGCGGGTCACCTGAGGTCAGGAGTTCGAGACCAGCTTGGCCAACATGGTGAAACCCCGTCTCTACTAAAAATACAAAAATTATCCAGGCGTGATGGTGGGTGCCTGTAGTCCCAGCTACTCAGGAGGCTGAGGCAAGAGAATCACTTGGTCACTTGAACCCGGGAGGCGGAGGTTGCAGTGAGCAGATTGCACCACTGCACTCTAGCCTGGGTGACAGAGTGGGACTCTGTCTCAAAAAAAAAAGCAAGAAGTGTGAGGGGGAATCACCCTCCATGGTTGGTTTTGAAGATGGAGACAGGCAGGCTCCCGGCAACCAAGTGCAGTGGCCTCTAGGAGCTCAGAACAGGCCCTCCATGGACAACCAGCAGGCAAATTGGGACTCAGTCCTACAAATGCGAAAAACTGAATTTTGCCAAAAACTTGAACGAGTACAGAAACAGATTTCCCCAAGAACCTCCAGAAAGGAGCATGGTCTGCCAACACCTTGATCTTAGTCCCATGAGACCCACACCAGACTTCTGACATACACAGCTATAAGACAATACATTTGTGTTGTTTAAAGCCACTAAATCTGTGGTCATTTGGGCCGGGTGTGGTGGCTCATGTCTGTAATCCCAGTGCTTTGGGAGGCTGAGGTGGGAGAATAGCTTGAGGCCAGGAGTTCAAGACCAGCCTGGGCAACACAGCAGGACCCCATCTCTACAAACAAATACAAAAATTAGGACCAGGAGTGGTGGCTCATGCCTGTAATCCCAGCACTTGGGGAGCTCAAGGTGGGCGGATCACCTGAGGTCAGGAGTTCGAGACTAGCCTGACCGACATGGAGAAACCCCATCTCTACTAAAAATAAAAAATTAGCTGGGCGTGGTGGCGCATGCCTGTAATCCCAGCTACTCGGGAGGCTGAGGCAGGAGAATCGTGTAAACCCAGGAGGCGGAGGTTGCAGTGAGCCAAGATCATGCCATTGAACTCCAGCCTAGACAACAAGAGTGAAACTCCGTCTCAAAAAAAAAAAATTAGCCAGGTGTGGTGGTGTGAGCCTATAATCCCAGCTACTTGGGAGGCTGAGACAGGAGAATCACTTGAACCCAGGAGATGGAGGTTGCAGTGAGCTGAGATCATGCCATTGAACTGCAGCCTGGGCAACAAGAGTGAAACTCTATCTCAAAACAAAAACAAAAACAAAAATACAAAACTTAGCTGGGTGTGGCTGCTCACGCCTATAGTCCCAAACACTTGGGAGGCTGAGGTGGGAGGATCATTTGAGCCTAGGAGGTCGAGGCTGCAGTGAGCTGAGATCACGCCACTGGGCTCCAGCCTGGGTGGCAGAGTGAGACCCTATTTCTAAATAAATAAAAATTTGTGGTCATTTGTTTCAGCAGCAATGGGAAACTAATACTCCACCCTAGACTGGCTCTGGGCCTGCCCTGGTGGGGTCCCTAAGGAGTGAGGAGTCTAAGGTCTCAAGGAGAGGTGCCGCCCTGGAGGCCCCTTCTAACATCAGTGAGCTCAGTGGCCCTGGCCCTGCACTCATGGCCCACATGTGCCTCCTCTCTTGTTCTGTCCTCCAGAGGGTGAACAGGCCTCAGATGAGCACCCCCAGGCCTGAGGGGAAACACATCAATGGGTTTCTGTGTGGGAGCAAGTGAGGCCCGAGCTGGGACACTGGGCTTCAGTGTCTACATGGGCACATGCAAGTCCCTTTGATATATGGGACACGGCAGGGTAGAGGAGGGCTGGGAAGAAAAGCAGCTCAGGAGGGGGGCTCAGGGTTAGCCTCTGACCCTCTCTGTGCTGCCAGGTGGAACTCTGGGAAGGCTGTGGATTTTATTTTTTACAAATTTAATTTATAATTTATTTTTAAAATAGAGATGGGGTCTCACTATGTTGCCCAGGTTGGTCTAGAACTCCCAGGCTCACGTGATCTTCCTGCCTTGGCCTCCCAAAGTGCTGGGATCACAGGTGTGAGCCACCTTACCGGGCCAGCCTGTGGATTTTAAATTCAAGCCAGATCTCCCAGGTGTTTGTGAGGGTATATGAAGGAGAATAAAATATATTTTCTCTCTTTTTTTAGAGACAGGATCTAGCTCTGTTGTTCAGGCTGGAGTGCAGTGGCATGATCTCAGCTCATTGCAGTCTTGACCTCTCAGGCTCAAGTGATTCTCCTGCCTCAGCCTCCCAGGTATATGGGACTACAGGCATGAGCCATCACACCGAGTCAATTTTCATATTTTTTTAATAGAGATGGGGTCTTGCTATGTTGCTCAGGCTGGTCTCGAACTTCTGGCCTCAAGCAATCCTCCCGTCCCAGCATCCCAAAGTGCTGGGATTACAGAAGTGAACCACTGCGCCCACCCCTGCCCTTCCGTTTCTTTTCACCACACAGCCTTGTCCTTGAAAATCTCATTGGCTCCTGTGATTTTAACCATCCCCTGCAGGAACATGATACCCCAAAGCATAGTATTTTCTCAAATTCCATTTCCAAATTTTCTCTTGTCTGCTGCACTTCTCCATCTAGATATCCCAGAGACCACTCAGCATTCCATCTCTAAACTTAACCCCCTCCCCAATCCACCCACCATTTCCTACCATTTCTGAGATTCAGAACCATGGGCACTCTGCTCCTTCCCTCTTCCTCACCTCACATAACCATTCCACCAACAAGCCCTCTGGATTTCACTACCACCACAGCTTCACTAATCCAAGTGTGTCCTAGGGGCCAGGCACAGTGGCTCATCCCTATAATTCCAGCACTTTAGGAGGCTGAAGCACAAGGATCACTTGGGCTCAGGAGTTTGAGACCAGCCTGGAAAATATAGCAAGACCCTCCCTGTATCTACGAAACAATTTTAAAAATTAGCCAGACATGGTGGCACATGTCTGTAGTCTCGGTCACTTGGGAGGCTAGGGGGGAGGACCACTTGATCCCAAGAAGTTGAGGCTGCAGTGAGCCATAATCACACCACTGTACTCCAGCCTGGGTGATGGAGCGAGAACTCTGTCTCAAAAAAAAAAAAAAAAAAAGAGCCTCTCAGAGTTCCCAGTCCAGTTCTTCCTGCTTTGCATACCTGATTAATCCAGTACAGCCGGGGCTCTGAGTATGTTACCCTTCCTGCTCAAAAACTTTCAATGACTCTTCCTGGGAACAGAGGAATGAACTTTTCCATCTTGGCACTCCAGATCTCACAGTATGTGAGATTATGGTAGTTTAATATTTAACCTGCAAGAGGGTTGAAATCCCAAGAGCTGAGACAAAATCCTGGATGTGCCCAGGTTGGTTTCAAACTCCGGGCCTCAAGTGATCCTCTTGTCTGGTGTGACTCTGGGCAAGCTGTGCCAACTCTGTGAACCTCTGTCAGGGAGAATTCTCCAATCAAGTGTCTTGAGGATGGAATTAGATAATGCATACAAAATACTTATCCTTGTTCACATTAAGCCATGACTATATTGTAGCTGCTGTCATTATTAGCTCATATAAAGGTGCTTAGCAAAAAGTGCCTGTCACGAAGGCATTCAAGCAATTGGTGTTTTCCCAAGATGTTATTTGAGTTTGTACCTCTGGTGTTACTTGTATTTCAAAACTGTTTTTTCCAGTTACATTTTATTTACTTTTTGAGACAGAGTCTTGTTCTGTCACCCAGGCTGGAGTGCAGTGAGGTGATCTTGGCTCACTGCAATCTACACCTCCCAGGTTCAAGCAATCCTCCTGCCTCAGCCTCCCGAGTAGCTGGGATTACAGACATTCACCACCACGCTCAGCTAATTTTTGTATTTTCAGTAGAGACAGGGTTTCTCCATGTTGGCCAGGCTGGTCTCACACTCCTGACCTCAAGTGATCCACCCACTTTGGCCTCCCAAAATGATGGGATTACAGGCTTAAGCCACCACTCCCGGCCATTACTTTTCATTTACGAAAGATGACATGACATCCAAATGCATATGCTAATATATTTACTCTATATCAGAGATTGGCTAACTTTTTCTGTAAAGGGCCAAGGTAATAAGCATTTTAGCTAAGGCAGGCCATACTATGATGTAACTTTTCAACTCTGCTGTTAGCAGCCATAGAGAAAATGTAACTGAAGGGATATGGCTGTGTCTCAATAAAACTTTATTAATGTTGCTAGATAATTCAGGGAATGAGAGTGAAAAAAACTTTATTAATGGATGCTAAAATTTGAATTTCATATCATTTTCTTTCGTTCTCTCTCCTCTTGTTTTATTTTTTTCTCTCTTCCCCGTCCCCTTCCGCTTCCCCTTCCTCTTCTTTTTCTTTCAAGACAGTATCTCACTCTGTCGCCCAGGCTGGAGTGCAGTGGCACAATCATGGCTCACTGCAGCCTTGACCTCTGGGGTTCAAGCAATCCTCCGGCCTCAGATTCCCAAGTAGCATGCCACCACAGCCAGATCATATTTTACTTTTGCATTGATTTATTTATTTTTTGAGATGGAATGTCACTCTGTCACCCAGGCTGGAATGCAGTGGCCCGATCTCGACTCACTGCAACCTCTACCTCCTGGATTCAAGCGATTCTCCTGCCTCAGCCTCTGAAGTAGCTGGGACTACAGGTGCTCACCACCATGCCCAGCTAATTTTTTGTATTTTTCGTAGAGACGGGGTTTCACCATGTTGGCCAGCCTGGCTTTGAACTCCTGACCTCAGGTGATCCGCCCGCCTCAGCCTCCCAAAGTACTAGGATTACAGAGAGGCATGAACCACTGTGCCGACCTCCATAATTTTCAGGTGTCATGAAATATTCTTCTTTTGATTTTTTCCAACCACTTAAACGTGTAAGGCTGGACGCTATAGAGTGTTCTTTTAATTTAAACAGAACAGTAGTTAAGAATAATAGGAAGTAGGCAGGGCGCAGTGGCTCACACCTGTAATCCCAGCACATTGGGAGGCCGAGGCGAGCGGATCACAAGGTCAGGAGATCAAGACCATCCTGGCTAACTCGGTGAAACCCCATCTCTACTAAAAATACAAAAAATTAGCCGGGCGTGGTGGCGGGCACCTGTAGTCCCAGCTACTCGGGAGGCAGAGGCAGGAGAATGGCACGAACCCGGGAGGCGGAGCTTGCAGTGAGCCAAGATCGTGCCACTGCACTCCAGCCTGGGCAACAGAGTGAGACTGTCTCAAAAAAAAAAGAAGAATATGAAGTAAAGGAAGAGTACAAATGATTTGTGTGCCAATAGAATAGTCTAACAGTGGCTCAAGAATAACCAAGTTGGGCAATGCAGTCATAAATGTTTACTGTGCATAAAACTCTACAATCTGGTTCAACCTAGTTGTCCAGCTGTGTCTCCTCCAGGCCCCAGTCAAAGCGGGCTTCCACTTCCCCAAATACAGACCCCGCACATTCCCTAGTTCCTCTATCTAGAATACACCCTCCAGTTGTGCTCATTAAAAGCATATCCTGGCTGGGCACAGTGGCTCATTCCTTTGGGAGGCTGAGGCAAGAGGATCGCCTGAGGTCAGGAGTTCTAGACCAGCCTGAGTAACATGGCAAAACCCTGTCTCCACCAAAAACAAAAAAATTAGCCACGTGTGGTGGCGCATGCCTGTAATCTCAGCTACTCGGAGGCTGAGGTGAGAGAATCTCTTGAGCCCGGGAGGCAGAGATTACAATGGGCTGAGACAGTGCCACTGCACTCCAGCCTAGATGTCAGAGTGAGACCCTGTTTCAAAAAAAGAATTTAAAATTTGAAAAATAATGAAAAGAAACAAAAGCACATCCTTGAAGGGCCATATCAAATGCCACCTCTTAAAAATTATAAGGCTGGGCACAGTGGCTCATGCCTGTAATCCCAGCACTTTGGGAGACCGATGCAGGCAGAACACTTCAGGTCTGAATTCGAGACCAGCCTGGCCAACATAGCGAAACTCCATCTCTATAAAAAATACAAAAATCAGCCGGGCTTCACGGCACATGCCTGTAATTCCAGCTACTTGGGAAGCTGAGGCCCGAGAAGCAATTGAACCCGGAAAGCGGAGGTTGCAGTGGGCCAAGATTATGCCATTGTACTCCAGCCTGGGCGACAGAGCAAGACCTTGTCTCAAAAAAAAATTATTCAATGATTCTTCCCTACCCCTCATAAATGGTATTTTCCCTTCTCTCTCCCTTCTCCTTGTGCCCTGTTCTCTCAGTAATAGCTTGTTTGTGCCTCCATCATTTTACTTGTATTCTAGTTATTTTTTGCTACTTATCCTACTTAAAACCAAGCTTCTTGAGGTGTGGCACCTTCACTCAGGATCCCTCAGTGCCTGGCATATAGCAAGCACTCAGGAAGCATCTCTCGAGGTTGTTTCTTGGAATTGAACACAGGGTATGACGTCATCCAGCCACTGTGTAACTGACACAATGGAGTGGGAAGAGATTGGCTAGTTGAATTGCAGTAAATGGAATGGGTCTGGTGTGTTATTCTTTCTAGTTAACAGAATGAAGTATTGCCCCCCACCCCCCACCAAAATAAAAAATAAATGGAGTAGTCTGGATGGGGGTGTCAAGAGGCTGTGAAGGGAAATGCTGTGCCTCTGGGGCACAGCTGGAGGAGAATCCTGTTTGGTGATCGAGGTGGCATGACTAGTCTTAGTTATGCCTTCCGCAGGAAGCAGGTCTGAAAAGAGAGAAAAGTAGGGCTTCCTAAAGCTTCCCACACACAGGAGAGGCTCAGCAAAGAACACAGTGAAATTCAACTGATTCTCTCCGGTCCTCAGGAGAGCAGGGTTCTGAGAAGGGCCTCGCGATACACATCATGCCCCAGTTACACCGAGTGAATCAGGCTCTGATGCAATTGGCAATAGGCCTTAATCACAAGCTTCATCTCACAGGCTCCGCACAGATGAGCTTTGTCATTTCTCTGAGGGAATCACTGTCATCGCTCTTCCAGGCTCAAAGCAGCTCCCCCTGCCCCATGTAAAGCGCTGATGAGATGGCAATTTAAACTGCTTTGATGACCAGGTTTCGTTAGGTAAGAAAGCCCGATTAAGCAATGGTGGCCCAAATAACCTCAGTGGTTCAGATGCTGTTTTCAAAGCCAGCAGAAGTCTTGCCAAATTAAAGGATGTCAGGATGAGATGCTATGAATATCAGTTTCCTTCTCACTGGCAATGGAGAGGATTAATTAAATGCCTGTGAAGTACTTTGAAAATTTAAGCTGTTGAGAATTATTGTTCTGTGTAATAGGGAAAAAATAGAGTTCTTGGCTCATTAAAGCTGTAATGTTGTAAGCCTGAGCGCTATTTTCAGGATATCTTTGAGAGCTACATTTTTATTAAAAGGAAGAAAAGAGAACTATATCTATGAATACAGATACACAGTATATATGCTGGAAAGTCAATTGGGTTAATCAGCATTCCTCTTGATTAAGAAATGAACTGGGGGCTGGGTGCGGTGGCTCATGCCTATAATCCCAGCATTTAGGGAGGCTGAGACAGGAGTATCACCTGAACCACTGAGTTTGAGTCCATCCTGAGCAATAGAGTGAGATTTTGTCTCTAAATTAAAAACATGCTGGATGCAGTGGCTCACGCCTGTAATCCCAACACTTTGGGAGGCCAAGGCAGGTGGATCACCTGAGGTCAGGAGTTAGAGACTGGCCTGGCCAACATGGCAAAACCCTGTCCCTACTAAAAATACAAAAATTAGCTGGGTGTGGCAGTGGGCCCCTATAGTCCCAGCTACTCAGGAAGCTGAGGCAGGAGAATCACTAGAACCTGGGAGGCCAAGGTTGCAGTGAGCCGAGATCAGGTCACTGCACTCCAGCCTGGGTGACAGAGTGAGACTCTATCTCAAAAAAAAAAAAAAGAAATGAATGAACTGGGAGAAGCTGTTTCTCACTGATTACCACAGTCAGTGGAGACAGTTATTAAGAATCAGTTGCTTAACTGTGTAGGGACAGTTTCACCATAACTAGCAGACAGGTATTTGCTTTCTTTCAATAGGATCAAGGGATGAAGACTGAGATTGTATACACGTAAATACCAAGTTCAGTCAGTTTCCATGGCCTCTTCTGTCTTAATACAACTTAACAAACAATCCAGACACATTTCTGCCTCCACTTTGTTGATTTACCCAGGGATATTTTGGCTTTGTTTGCAGATATTCGGTGATATTTGGAAGGGTGCTGTCCACAGCTGCCCCTCACCTCTCTTTCACTCTACATTGAGGATTTACACTTTGTTTTGTGTTTGTACTGGTTTCCTATTGCTGCTGTAACAAATGACCACTAACTTAGTGGGTTAACACTACACAGATGTATTATATTACAGTTCCAGAGGTCAGAAGTCTAAAATTAGTCTTATGGGGCTAACATCAAGGTGTCAGCTGGGCTGACCCCATCTGGATGCTCCGGGGAATCTGTTTCCTTGCCTTTTCAGTTTTCTAGTGGCCTCCTGCATTCCATGGCTCATGGCCCCTTTCTGGGTCTCTCTGACCTCTGCTTTTGTTGTTGTTGTTTGTTGAGATAGAGTCTTGCTATGTTGCCCAGGCTGGTGTCAAACTCCTGGGCTCAAGTGCTTCTCCTGCCTTGGCCTCCAAAGGGATTATAGGTGTGAGCCACTGAGCCTGGCTCAGACCTCTTGTTATCACATCTTCTATCTCTTGGCCCATGGGATAGTCCAGGATAATGTCTTCATCTCAAAATCCTTAACTCAATCACATATGCTGAGTCCTTTTTGCCACGTAAAGTAACTTATTCACAAGTTCTGGGGATTAGGTTGTAGACCTTTTTTTTTTTTTTTTTTTGAGACCAAGTCTCACCCATGTTGCCCAGGCTAGAGTGCAGTGGCGAGATCTTGGCTCACTGCAACCTCTGCCTCCCAGGTTCAAGTGATTCTCCTGCCTCAGCGTCCCAAGTAGCTGGGATTACGGGCATGAGCCACCACGCCTGGCTAATTTTGTATTTTTAGTAGAGATGGGGTTTCCCCATGTTGGTCAGGCTGATCTTGAACTCTCGACCTCAGGTGATCCACCCGCCTCAGTCTCCCAAAGTGCTGGGATTATAGGCATGAGTCACCGTGCCCAGACAGACATTTTTTTTTTTCTTTTTAAGACCAAGTCTTGCTTTGTCAACCAGTCTGGAGTGCAGTGGTGCGATCTCAGGTCAGCAACCTCTCCACCTCCCAGGTTCAAGTGATTCTCCTGCCTCAGCCTCCTGAGTAACTGGGACTACAGGAGTGTGCCATCACGCCCAGCTAATTTTTTTGTTGTTGTATTTTTAGTAGAGACAGGATTTCTCCTGACCTCAAGTGATCCGCCCACCTAGGCCTCCCAAAGTCCTGGGATTACAGGCGTGAGCCACCTCGCCCAGCCTTGAGCCTGCTTTCTTATTCAAATATCACACATACTTTAGACTCAGCGGTGGCTCATGCCTATAATCCCAGCATTTAGGGAGGCGTAGGTGGGTGGATTGCTTGAGCCTAGGAGTTCGAGAGCAGCCTGGGCAACATGATGAAACCCCGTCTCTACAAAAAATGCAAAAATTACCTGGGTGCGGTGGCTATTTTGAAAGCTGAGGCAGGAGGATCACTTGAGCCCAGGAGGTTGATGCTGTAGTAAGCTCTGATTGCACCACCACACTCCAGCCTGGGTGATGGGGCAAGACCCTATCTCAAAAAAAAAAAAAAAAAAA
>NW_012116744.1:1338484-1344960 GCF_000951035.1 Colobus angolensis palliatus
GGTTGGTCTCAAACTCCTGACCTCAGGTGATCCACCTGCCTCGGCCTCCCAAAGTGCTGGGATTACAGGCATGAGCCACCGCACCTGGCCATTTTTTCATTAACAGTGCATTGTAGGTAGTTGTTTAGATAACTTAAAATATACTTTAATTCATCCTTCTAAAATTCATTAAAATGAAAACCCTGAATTGACAAATTCTCATAAAGGCCTCGAGGACCCTGCAGATTCATGTGTAAGCCCTCCTGGATGAATGTGGATCACGGATCATGTTTCTCCTTAGCTGTAAGACACAATGAATGAGCAAGGAGCAAAGGCTCTGGAGCCAGACGGACCTGGATGTTAACTTCCACACCTCCGCTTATTAGTACATGCCATGGGAAAGTTCTTTATCCTTTCTGAGTTTCCATTTCCTCATCTGTAAAATGGGATACTAGTGCTCACTTCATGTATTTGTTAGTATTAAATTAAGTAATCCATAAACTTGTGCTTGTGTTAAGCATTTCTTGAATGCTAAGTGTTTCTAAATGCTAGTTTCTCCAAGATAATTTGGAAAGAAAGTCAAATATCTACTAACAATGAATGAAAGGATGTAAAAGAGAAACTGGAAACAGATTCCATAGATGGTGATAGTTAAGGGCATGGTCCTTGTTTAATATTTCTTCATTTGCTGAACAAAAATGTTGAGGGCTCTTTATGTGTCAGCCACTGTACTAGGCATAGATGGAAATACAGACATGCACCCTGCCCTCCAAGGGCTTATTCTACTTATTGCCATGTCATAGGAGTTCAACAAATACTTAATTTTTAAAACTGGCTAAGGCCAGGCACAGTAGTTCATGCCTATAATCCCGGCACTTGGGGAGGCCGAGGTGGGCAGATGGCTTGAGCTCAGGAGTTTGAGACCAGCCTGGGCAACATAGTGAAACCCTGTCTCCACCAAAAATACAAAAAAATTAGCTGGGCACAGTGGCATGCACCTGTGTTTCCAGCTACTCAGGAGGCTGAGGTGGGAGGATTGCTTGAGCCTGGGAGGCAGAGGTTGCATTGAGCCAAGATCGCACCAATGCACTCCAACCTGGGTGACAGAGTAAGGCTCTGTGTCAGAAAAAAAAAAAAAAAAAAAAAAAAAGGCTAAATTCTGACAAGTGTAAAGAAAAGATTTGGATCCATGGAAATGAGCATCTGTGGGTTGGGCATGAGGCAGGGGTTGTACCTAATGCACTGGACAGTTATCACTGCATCCAATGAACTCAAGAACAACAATTACTGTAAAGTAATTGTCAGTATCACCTACTTCCACCAGCTACATAGAAACCTTAATGGTTTTCTTGTTTTTTTTTTTTTTTTTTGAGACAAGGGTCTCACTCTGTCACCCAGGCTGGAGTGCAGTGATGTGATCTCTGCTCACTGCAACCTCCACCTCCGGGGTTCAAGTGGTTCTCCTGCCTCAGCCTCCTGAGTAGCTGAGATTACAGGCACCCACCACCACACCTGGCTAATTTTTGTAGTTTTAATAGAGGCGGAGTTCCACCGTATTGGCCAGAATGGTCTTGAACTCCTTACCTTAGGTGATCTGAAGACACTGGCCTCCTAAAGTGCTGGGATTACAGGCGTGAGCCACCGTGCCCAGCTCTAACTTCTTGAAAAATGTGATGCCTAGCACATAACCTTTTTCCTGAAGAAACTTGATTATATTGAAGGAAAACTACAGTATGGGCAAATGCATTTCCCAACCACTTGGACTTCTGGGAATTTGCTTCAGCTACTTCCAGTTTCATTCTTTGATGCTCATGTTGTATCTCTACCTTCTCCACCATGTCCAGGAGAATTTGTTTGGGATACTGTTTAACACATTCACCAACCTCGGATAGTGACTGGCAACAGGTGTGTCTGATAAAGAAAACATTGCTTCTGCTCTGCTTTAGGCATATCGGACAAGTTGGGGACCTGCTTTCCTTTGCAAAGCTTATAGAAATCTATGTGGGAGGCAGGAACCGCCTTCCAGTTTCCAGGCTGAAAAAGGTTCTCTGTTTGGCTACCAGCAGAGCAAGGCTTGGAAGGGAATGCTAACGTGTTTCCAGACCTATCCACCTAAGCTGAATGGGTATCAGTGGTTTAATGTAAGAGGGGATAGCTGTAGTTTCCTGGGCAAGAGACATCTATGATTGCCTGGAAACAAACACAGTCCATCAGTGATTCAATAGATAGGTTTGGTCTTGTGAATTGGTCTATTGTAAAATAACTGTATTGACATGAAGACACTTGGAAATCATCTGTACAGTCTTAACTAGTTCAGCCAACTTTGACAGCACTATCTGAGAGGCTGAGGTACAAGAATTACTTGAACCCAGGAGGTGGAGGTTGCAGTGAGCTGAGATTGCAAAATAAAGAAATAAATATCAATTTAATATAAATTCATACCAAAACCCCCAAATAAAGGTACTCTCATCAGTGCCTGTTTCATTTATTTTTATGTTTTTAGAAATGGAGTCTCCCTCTGTCACCCAGATGGGAGTGCAGGGGCACAATCATGGCTCACCATAGCCTCAAATTCCCAGGCTCAAGCAATCCTCTCATCTTGGCCTCCTGATTAGCTAGGATTACAGGTGCACACCACCACGCCAGGCTAATTTTTAAACTTTTTATAGGGACAGGGTCTTGCTATGTTCTTAGGTTGGTCTGGAACTTCTGGGCCTCAAGCAATCCTCTTGCCTTGGCCTCCCAAAGTGCTGGGATTACAGGTGTGAGCCACTGTGCCTGGCCAGTGCCTGTTTTATTCATAAGAGGAAAGTAATTTACATCACTGGTACCTTAACTACGGGCCAGACACAGGACCAGAGTATTATGTTCCATTGGAGTACATGGAATTGCCATTTGATGTGATTTGAGGGGACCAGGAAGGCTCCCTATCCAGATGTGGCCTGAAAATATTTGTCACCGTTCCTGAAATCCCATCAATTAGAGGATTATTTGGATTGGCTTTACAGTTTACAAAATGCTTTTCTATAGATAAACTATCAAGGAAGCAGAGTCACCTCCCTGCTCAGAAAAGGTGTTTAGTTACCCCCATAGTGGAGCTATTTTCTTTCAAATGGAAAGTACACTTTTTTTGAGAGGGGGGTAAATTAAATTTATAATGGTGATGTTCATGTCCCACCCATAGCTACCAACCAGAATTAACTAAATCAGATTAAGCCCCGCCCAAATCTAGGTAGGAATTCTCAGAGATGAAATTAACCCGATTAGATTTGTTTTGTATAAAAGGGAAGTGGGGAAAGTAAGAAGTAATTTGGACTCTTCTAGAGGACAGCAGGCACAAACTGAGCCAAGAAAAGCAAGTTTGAGAATTCCAGAGGCAGAAGTTGCTTCTGGGTGCCTGACATCAACAATCCAGCACTTCAAGACCGGTGTGCAGCATCCTCAGGGGACACTGTGTCCTGGGCATCCCTGCAGTTTAAGAGAATCCACTAGATTATAAGGTAACTCCTCGACTGTCAGCAGTGGGCCAGAGAGAGACTGTTATTTTCAGATGGACAAATACTGTTGGGTAGAGGAAGGGATGGGGGATAAGGAGGACAAAATCTGACTTTGGCAAAGCCGGGTATTTCGAACTTTAATAGCCATGTTGGTAAGTTCTCTCTTAGTCCATGTCCATTTCACTGCTTGCAGAGAGGCCCAGGGGTTCTGGGGGCAAGAAACACATCTCAGCCCAGAGCTGCTCCTCCCAAGGAGACTTTTAGGGCCAGGACAGAACTCCTCTGCCCTTTGCAACCAAGTCAAGGCCACATGGCTATGTCCAGCACATAGCCTGTGAAAATGTAAAATTTACCTCTAAACTGAAGTGAACCAAACTCTGTTGACCTTCCCATGTATTGAGGAGCTATAACTTCTCCCCAAAAACATGAAAGTAAAATTGCAGTTTAAATCGTGTAATTAGGAATACTGTAAACTAGTGTTTTGCACATATAAACTTTATCATACACTGGGAATTTGTACATATGTGCCCAGTATGGGATTTTTCTATTTTTATTTTTATTTGTTTGAGACAGAGTCTCGCTCTGTTGTCCAGGCTGGAGTGCAATGGCATGATCTCTGCCTCACTGCAACTTCCATCTCCCGGGTTCAAGCAATTCTCCTACCTCAGCCTCCGAGGTAGCTGGGATTACAGGCATGTGCCACCGTGCTTGGCTAATTTTTGTATTCTTAGTAGAGACGGGGTTTCACCATGTTGGCCAGGCTGCTCTCGAACTCCTGAACTCAGGTGATCCACCCTCTTGGCCTCCCAAAGTGCTGGGATTACAGGCGTGAGCCACCGTACCCAGTCCCATATGGGATTTTATAAACAAAATTGTGTATACTATAATTTGTGGGCAATTGAAAAGATTTTCAAAGGGGATTTTTTTTTCTTTTTTTGAGACGGAGTTCCACTCTTGTCGCCCAGACTGGAGTACAATGGCACCATCTCGGCTCACTGTAACCCCCGCCTCCCGAGCTCAAGTGATTCTCCTGCCTCAGCTTTCTGAGTAGCTGGGATTACAGGCGCCTGCCACCATGCCCGGCTACTTTGTGTATTTTTAGAAGAGACAGGGTTTCACTATGTTGGTCAGGCTAGTCTTGAACTCCTGACCTCAGGTGATCCACCCGCCTTGGCCTCCCATTGTCCTGGGATTACAGGCGTGAGCCACCGTGCCTGGCCTATTTTTTCATTCTTTGGGTAAAGTTTAGAACTTAACTGGTAAGAGGAGATGCCACTAAATGTTAAGTTTATCCACACTTTTGTATGTGTCACATGTTTGCTTCATGCCTATTTATTTAATTATTTGGAGACAGAGTCTTGCTCTGTTGCCCAGGCTGGAGTCCAATGGTGTGCACCACCACACATGGCTAAATTTCTAAATTTCGCCTGGCAGTTTGTTCAGATCAGAGTCTATCTTATTGCTTAAAAGTATGTCACATAATTCCATCTTGTAAAGTCTAGTTATGCCTTAATTGAAATTGACAAAGCTCAAAATGCCAGCTCTAAAATGAACCCTGGGGACCAGGCATGTTGGCTCACGCTTATAATCCCATCACTTTGACTTTGGGAGGCCGAGGCAGGAGGATTACTTGAAGCCAGGAATTTGAGACCAGCCTGGGCAACACAGCAAGAACCCCCATCTCTACAAAAAGTTGAAAGTTATCCTGGTGTCATGGCACATGCCTGCAGTCCCAGCTACTTGGAAGGCTGAGGTGGGAGAATCACTTCAGTCCAGGAGTTCAAGGCTGCAGCAAGCTTTTAAAAATTTTTTTTGTTTTTTGAGACAGATTTTGCTCTGTCGCCCAGGCTGGAGTGCAGTGGCACCGTTTCGGCTCACTGCAACCTCTGCCTCCTGGAAAGCAATTCTTGTACCTCAGCCTCCTGAGTAGCTGGGATTACAGGCATGCACCACCATGCCCGGCTAATTTTTGTATTTTTAGGAGAGATGGGATTTGGCCATGTTGGCCAGGCTGGTCCTGAACTCCTGACCTCAAGTAATCGACCCACCTTGGTCTCCCAAAGTGCTGGGACTGTGGGTGTGAGCCACTGCTCCCAGCCTTGTAGTGAGCTTTGATTGTGTCACGGCACTCCAGCTTGGGTAACAGAGCAAAATCCTGTCTCTAAGACAAAAATAAAATGACTGTTCTAGTTTTTTCTCAAGGCATTTATTTACATTAGGCACTCTGTGCTCCATATGACTCCACAAAACCTGCCTGCATGGAGCACATAGCCAGCTCCCAAAGGGCAGTGACCTGTAACCTCCTTCCTGAGTTGGGGGATCCTGCTCCAGCTGCGGCCAGTCTTTCCTTCCTCCCATGTCCATTCAGTCTTGGACACACCATTCTCTTTAGTGACTATCCCTTCTGCTTGGAAAGCCTTTACATCTTCATCTGGAAAACTCCCACTCCTTAGCCAAGACCCAGTTCAAACTTTATTGCTTCAACAAATCCTTTCTTGGCTTTACCAGCCAGATACAGATGTTCCCTTCCGTAACTTGGCCCACAGAGCCTAGCACTCTGCACCCCACTGGCTTCTTCAGCACCATGGTCTACACCACATCCCAGTGCCTTAGCCCTCTCAATCCCTTCCCCAACCCTTCTCCCCAAGAAAAAACTCTGCAAGAGGGTGATTTTTTTGTTTCTAGAATTGAGTAGGCTTCTTACCACACCAAGTTTTCTTCTGAAATGCTTTTTGCCTTATTCAGCTACTCCACTTTCTACTACCCCCTCAAAAGGAAAGTTATTTTCCTTCCTTTCTGTTTTAGAGATAGAATCTGGCTCTGTTGCCCAGGCTGGAGTACAGTGATGTAATCACAGTTCATAGCAGCCTCCAACTCCTAGGCTCAAGTGACCCTCCCACTTCAGCCTCCTGAGTGCTGGGACTACAGGTGTGTACCACCGTGCCCGGTGTGTGTGTGTGTATATGTGTGTGTGTGTATGTATGTATATATATATATATA
>NW_012116744.1:1351085-1353209 GCF_000951035.1 Colobus angolensis palliatus
AATTGGTTGTGTTGTGTTTCATTCTGAAAATTTAAATAAAGATACAGAGTTCTGTAATCTTGGATGGGTTGTTGCAATTATATCCAGAATTTGTTCCCCAAAGTTTACTATGCCAAACAGTTTTTTTTATTACTGGCATCTTTCCAACATAATTTAGTAACATTTAATATTTTAAACTGAAATACGTATAATAGATATGAAACGGATAGCTTTTCAGGGTAAGTATTCCACAGAGTACAAATTCAGAAACAATTTTAATGCACTTTACATCTGTTAAGTATTAATCTGTTCCCTCTAAGCTTCGGGAAGTTCTTACAAAATTGCTGTAGAAAAATATTCTTTCTTAATATCTGTAATTAAAAAGCATAATTAGGTTAAATTGGAGTTATAAAGAAATTATCTAGCTATGTCGGTAATGACATAGCATAACAAGTAGGATTTTCAGTGGGTATGGTGTTTTGAAAACAGATCTTACATAACTAGGGTAACAAAGTTTAGTAATTTGCAAAGTTTTAGGTGACTGCTGAAATCGTATTTTTAAGCAGTTGATTTACACAGTTTTTAAAGATTGGAGGTTCTTTGTTTTTTGTTTTTTGTTTTTTTTATTTTGAGACGGAGTCTTGCTCTGTCACCCAGGCTGGAGTGCAGTGGCCGGATCTCAGCTCACTTCAAGCTCCGCCTGCCAGGTTTATGCCATTCTCCTGCCTCAGCCTCCCGCGTAGCTGGGACTACAGGCGCCCGCCACCTCACCCGGCTAGTTTTTTGTATTTTTTAGTAGAGACGGGGTTTTACCGTGTTCGCCAGGATGGTCTCGATCTCCTGACCTCGTGATCCGCCCGTCTCGGCCTCCCAAAGTGCTGGGATTACAGGCAACTGCCACCACACCCTAATTTTTTGTATTTTTAGTAGAGATGGGGATTCACCATGTTGGTCAGGCTGGTCTTGAACTCCTGACCTCAGGTGATTTGCCCACCTTGGCCTCCAAAGTGCTGGGATTACAGGCGTGAGTCACCATGCCCAGCTCCCTAATATTTTTATTTTTTGTAGAAATTGGGTCTTGCTATGTTGCCCAGATTGTTCTCAAACTCTTGGTGTCAATCGACTCCTTGGCCTCCCAAAGTGCTGGGATTATGGGCATGAACTACCATGCCTTGCCTGAACCAGTTCATTCCTTATAATCCCTAATTCTTCAAGTCCTTACTCAGTCACTTATCCTATTATATACTTGTCCTATTTTACACCTTCTTAGTACCAGACACCTTTTTTCCTTTTGCAATTTTTTCACACTGTAGTGGTACATTTACTTATGAGATTGTTTGTGTCCACCACTGGGTTGTACTGTATATGTTTTGAGTTCAGAACTAGCAGCTCCGTATTTCCAGAACCTAGCATTGTGTCTGCCTGAATAAATGACCGAATACATAAATGTCTTCCTCACTTTTGGTAAGCTCCATGACGGGCACAGTGTATACAGAACGTCTTAGGATCCCTCCGAAAATATTGGTTGTTGCAAAAATGAATGATAGCGTGATCGAAAACTATATGGACCTATATAACTCACCCAAGTTCTTTAACTGACTTTTGGGCTTTGGGGACCAGCATATTAGTAGTATATGACGCTTGCGACTTAGAGCGTTTCTTTACTTTCCCAACTTCAAGAAACATTGTTTGGATCTGCTAATGGTCCCAGAGGAAACGGGCAACCACAATAAGCAAAGTATTATTAGACTGAGAAGACAGTCAGAAGTATCAACAGTCGCAGACTACCAATTTGCTGAGGGAAGCCGGAAATTAACAGCTTGTGTTAGTACCTAAGATAATTTTTTTCTGCTGAAACTTATGTTCTCAGTGGAGCACTTGCTTAAAAACTTCCTACGGAAAGAGATTTGCTGATGGTGGGGAGCTTGGAGGTGATGAGGAGGAGACGCGTCCCTCGTTTCTAAAATCCCATATAAGAGTAACTTTTTTCGTTTTCACACAGAACACCATATTATTATTATTATTATTATTATTGAGACGGAGTCTTGCTCTATAGCTAGGCTGGAGTGCAGTGGCGTGATCTTGGCTCACTGCAACCTCTGCCTCCCGGGTTCAAGCGATTCTCCTGCCTCTGCCTCCCGAGTA
>NW_012116744.1:1354819-1356267 GCF_000951035.1 Colobus angolensis palliatus
CTCGGCCGGCCTCGGTCTCGGCTCTCTGCCCTCGACACCCGGCTGGAGCCGTCCCGGACGGGGCTGCGCTCTTCCTGCCGCTTCGGCCGGAGGCTTCATTGTGCAGTGGGAAGAATGCAGCCTCCTCCCTTGTTTATGTCGTTAGGGAAGAGAGCGCGTGAACGGCGTCCCGGGAAAGCTCTAGCTTATTATAAACCTGGCATTTCCTAGGCTTCATTTGCTGGGTAGTTTGGGGTCCTTTCTTAACTCTTCCAAATTTATAACTTAAGAAAGTGAATAAGCTGGGCCTCACCGATGCGTAGGTATTTTTTCGCCCTCGGCCCTTTCCTGGAAAGATACATAATTTGTTCGCTCGGACATTCAGAAAAGTCCAGCTTGGGTGTTCGGAAAATCAGATTGTGTGTAGCTCCTTTGCCAAAGTCATAGAGGCCATGAACAAACAGAGAGACCGTGGATACTGGATATAGGACAGTGCTCTGACTGCCCCTTCCTAGCAGTTGAGCATTTACCTTTGCTTATAGCGGGTGTCAGGGGTAGATTGTTAACTCTTCAGCACTTGGTTGTTGAGAGCACGGGCTGTGAAGTCCGGCTGTCTGCTTTGGGTCAAATCCTGTTCCACCGGTTTGTGACCTTGGGCAGATACTTAACATATCTGTGCTTTGCTTTCCTTATCTGCAAAATGGGTTTGTAAAGACAGTGTCTACCTCAAGCCCTGTTGAGAATTGGTGAGATGACAATAGGTGCACTGAAAGCAGTGGCAGGCCCATGCTAAGTTCTCAACAAATGCTTACTGTTAAGACTGTTGTTTAATAGCTAAACTTACGAGGTTATCTTGGCATGATGTGTTGGTATGATGAAAGTGCATAGGCCAGAATTTGTGAAATCAGGTCACAGATCTTTAATGCTGGGTTTTTTCTTTCAATGCATTTTGTTGTTAAAAAGGACAATATTTGTATGATAAATTAACAGACTTGCTGAGATGGTGGCATTTTGGAAATTGCTATGGCCAGGGATTTGAATGACTATATCTTTGTGATTAAAAAAAAATCAAATTGATTAAAATGAGGTCTCCTTTTAGCTAGTTTAGGTTTATTGATCAGTTCACTTTCAAGGACTTGAGTTAACCAACTTGGAAAAGTGGGACAGAGAATACTTCAGTGTATCTATGGTGGTATGTATGGTGTTACCATCACTTTTAAAAGTTACTGAAGAGCAGAATGTAGTGTGGTGGATCCCAAATGCAATGGTCTGGCAGTTTTATCTGGGAGATGTTGGCTCAAATTATGGTGGAGAGGATTTTAGTTAGCTGTTAGGACTTTAGACTGGTAGATCGTGAGACTCAAAGTGCCAGTCACTTGTGAGGCTAAGGTGGATTACACAATTGGTTGTGTTGTGTTTCATTCTGAAAATTTAAATAAAGATACAGAGTTCTGTAATCTTGGATGGGT
>NW_012116744.1:1357262-1359467 GCF_000951035.1 Colobus angolensis palliatus
GCCAGGATGGTCTCGATCTCCTGACCTCGTGATCCGCCCGTCTCGGCCTCCCAAAGTGCTGGGATTACAGGCTTGAGCCACCACGCCCGGCCTGGAGGCTCTTTGTTTAAAGAGATTTATTACAGAATTTTGTGGAATTCCCATATTCACCTTGTAAAATGTTAAAATCTGGATATTTTTGGTACAGCCCTCTCTTTCAACAAAATCTGTATGAAATCCACAGAGTCTTCCATCACCCCCCCAAAAATGGGGATGAAATATTCCTTGTTACAATAAGTATCCTTAATAGTATTCTTCAAAATAGCAGTATTTCTAATGCACTTTAAATGATTTAGTTCGCATGGCTATAGTTACTAGAACATCTGCTGCATAAAGGCAAGAATTGTGTTTTTAATATATATCCTCAGTACCTAGTGCTCAGTACATATTTGTTTACTCACTTACTACTGTCCATATTCTAATGACACTCAGGTCTTTTATTTTAATTTTTTTTGAGATAAGAGTCTCTCTCTGTTGCCCAGGCTGGAGTGCAGTGGTGATGTCATAGCTTATTGCAGCCTCCAACTCTTGGGCTCAAAGGATCCTCCCACCTTAGCCTCACAAGTGGCTGGGACTAGGGGCATGTGCCACCACACTGGGCTAATTTAAAAAAAATATATTTTGTAGAAACCAGGTCAGGTCTCGCCATCTTGTCCAGGCTGCTCACAAACTCCTGGGCTCAAGTAATCCGCCCACCTCGGCCTCCCAAAGTGCCGGGATTACAGGTGTGAACTGCTGTGCCTGGCCTCCAGTCTTTTTGCCTGCTGAGATGTAGACCCATATATCCCCTTATGCAGATTTTTAAAATTGACTTTATTTTTTAGAGCGGCATTAAGTTCATAGCAAATTGAGGGGAAGAGACGAGATTTCGCGTGTAGCACCTGTCCCCACACGTGTAACCGCCTCCATTATCAACATTCCCTGTCAAAGTGGTACATTTGTTACAACTGAGGAACCTACATTGACACACCATTATTACCTAAAGATTATAGTGACGTACATTTTATGGGGTTAGACAAATACATAATGACATACGTGAATGCTTTCACCACCCTAGAAATCCTCTGTGCTCCACCTATTTATCCCCACACCCCCAACCACTTATCTTTTTACTTTTAGTGTCTCCATAGTTTTGCCTTTTCCAGACTGTCATATGTGTAGTTGGGCTCTTACAATATATAGCCTTTTCACAGTGGTTTCTTTCACTTAGTAATATGCATTTAGGTTTCCTCCACATCTTTGTGGCTTGGTAACTCATTTCTTTAGGGCTGCATAATATTCTGTTGTCTAGATGTACCCACAGTTGGTTTATCCATTCACCTACTGAAGGATGTCTCGGTTGGCTTCCAAGTTTTGGCAATTCTGAATAAAGCTGTTATAAACATCCATTTGGCCGGGCGCGGTGGCTCAAGCCTGTAATCCCAGCACTTTAGGAGGCCGAGACGGGTGGATCACGAGGTCAGGAGATCGAGACCATCCTGGCGAACACGGTGAAACCCCGTCTCTACTAAAAAATACAAAAAACTAGCCGGGCGAGGTGGCGGGCGCCTGTAGTCCCAGCTACTCCGGAGGCTGAGGCAGGAGAATGGCGTAACCCCGGGAGGCAGAGCTTGCAGTGAGCTGAGATCCGGCCACTGCACTCTAGCCTGGGCGACAGAGCGAGACTCCGTCTCAAAAAAAAAAACAAAAAACATCCATTTGCAGGTTTTTGTGTGGCCATGAGTTTTTAACTCCTTTGGGTAATGCCAAGGAATGTGATTGCTGCATCAGATAGTAAGAGTATGTTTAGTTGTTTTGTTGTTTTTTTGAGACAGAGTCTCAGTCTGTCCCCCAGGCTGGAATACAGTGGTACAATCTCAGCTCACTACCACTTCTGCCTCCTGGGTTGAAGTGATTCTCGTGCCTCAGCCTCCCGAGTAGCTGGGATTACAGGCGCCTGCCATCATGCCCAGCTAATTTTTGGATTTTTAGTAGAGACAGGGTTTCAACATGTCAGGTCAGATCAACATGTCAGTCTCCTGACCTCAAGTGATCTGTCTGTCTTAGCCTCCTAAAGAGTATCTTTAGTTTTGTAAGAAATTAACAAACTGTTTTCCAGATTGGCTGTACCATTTTGCATTCCTACAAGCTATGAATGAGAGTTCCTGTTGCTTTGTATCCTTGGCC
>NW_012116744.1:1360262-1370407 GCF_000951035.1 Colobus angolensis palliatus
TTGTTACCTGTATATCTTTTTTTTGGTGGGGAGTTAAGGTCTTTTTGACTGTCTTTTTTTAAGTTGGGTTGTTTTTTCATTGGTGAGTTTTTGTTTGTTTTTTGTTGTTTTATTTTTTTTGGAGACAGTCTTACTCTTCTTGCCCAGACTGGAGTGTGGTGGTGCCATCTCAGCTAACTACAACCTCCACCTCCTAGGCTCAAGCAGTTGTTCTCATGCTCAGCCTCCTGAGTAGATGAGATTAGAGGAATGAGCCACCATGCCCAGCTAATTTTTATATTTTTAGTAGAGACAGGGTTTTGCCATTTTGGCCAGCCTGGCAAACTCCTGGCCTCAAGTGATCTGCCTGCCTCAGCCTCACAAAGTGCTGGGATTACAGGCCTGAGCCACTGTGCTCAGACATGTTTGCATATTTTGGATAACAGTTCTTTTTCAGATACAGATATCTTTTGCAGATATTTTTTCTGTTCTCTGTCTCAAAGCTGGCATTGCCTCTCTTCTTCACATTTACATTCATTCCTTCTACCTTTAAGAGGTCTCCTTTTGGTCTCTAGCCTTACAGTCAGTTTTCCTACTGCAGTTTAAGTGAGCTTTCTAATAGGTGAACCTGACTTAAAAGGCTTTAGTGTAAAGTCCTCTAAGTTCTTGATATGGTTCATAAGTACATAGCCTCTCCTGAGCTGGCCTCTCTTATTACTCCCCTGCCATTTTGGACTTTACTTGCAAGCCCCTCTGATCCTATTAAGCTCTATTATCTCAGCCTGGACATCACTAGCTGAGAAGCTGTTTGTGAACTCTGCACATTGAATTGGGTGTCATCTCTGTGTTCCCATAGCACTCTGCTCGGCCCCACTGTAACATATCCTCCTGAATTATAATTTTTCTTTAGTTGTATGCCTCCCCAAATAGACTGTAATCTCTATGAGGACTTGATCATCCTTGTGTCTCAAGAGTTTAGGACACTCTGGAACATAGGTGGTGCTCAGTAAACAGTTATTGAGTGACTGACTTTACACTGTCCTTACACTCTTCTAGCCTTCTAGTTTTGTTTTTACCAAGGCATAGTATTTCTTATAAACTTTGCCAGCCTTATTACCTGTGTTTCCTCTTTGCCCTACCTATGCCAACTGGGCTCTTCTGTTCCTTGAACACTGCTTTAGCATCTATGTGCCTTTGCTCATAATTGTATTTAGCCTCTGAAATGTCTGTTTGTGCAACTTTGGGTAGATTACTGAACCTCTCTAACCCATAGTTCTATTAGTACATGAACATTTGTTAAGTATTATTGCTGTTCCTTGCCCCCGGCCCCCAGCCCCCATGTCGTAATGCTAGAGTGTCAGTATAATTAAGTGGCTAAGAGGACAAGCCCTTAAGAGTCAGACCTGGATGTGTCTCTTGGCTCTATCACTTATTAGTTGTGTTTGTGACTTTAAGTTCCGTGAGAACAGGGACACTGCCTACTTTGCATCCAAAAGCACATTGCCTAACACAGCAGGTGTTTGTTGTAAAAAAATTAGTTGAGTAAGTTACTTCTCTAAATATTACCACTTACCTTCTAGGGAAGAAAGAAAGAAACAAAATTACAAATTCTGAAGTGTACTATAAAGGAGTCAAAGTGTTGAAGTGACCAGTGGGGTGGAAGGGAGACCTGGTGTCCAAGGATAAGAAGCTAGCTCTTTGAAGCGGGAAGGAGTACATCTTACGTGGAAGGTGCAGCCAGATAAAAGCCCCATGAAGTAGGAATGAATTTGGACTGCTCTAGGACCTGAGGAGTGTTGCTGGAGCAAATGGGTAGTAGAGAGAGACAGGTTGAAGAACTGTGCAGAGGGAAAGAGAGGAGAGAGGCTGTGAAGTGTTAGTTTATGTTAGCATCTGGCTGTTCAAGGAGATTCTAGGAGAATATGTAGAGCAATATTAGGACTTTTATTTTCTAAATGTAAACTATTTTGTTGACATTTAGCCTAAATACATATGGAAAAGTGCTCAAATCATGTGTACAGCTTGACAAATTTTCACAAAGGGAACGCTATTGTAACCACCTCCCAGATCGAAGAAACAAGGAGCTGCCACCTTCACAGGAAACCACCTCTTGACTTTTTACACCATAGATTGACTTTGCCTAATTTTGTGCCTTATATAAATGGAACAGTACATACAGTTTGTATTCTTTCATTTCTTTGTTGTTTTTATTTTGTTGAGACAAAGTTTCACTCTTGTTGCCCAGGCTGGAGTGCAGTGGCACAATCTTGGCTCACCACAACCTCCACCTCCCGGGTT
The DNA here is from genome assembly GCF_000951035.1 of Colobus angolensis palliatus. NCBI lineage: Eukaryota > Metazoa > Chordata > Mammalia > Primates > Cercopithecidae > Colobus > Colobus angolensis. Next base: position 1,362,540 of record NW_012116744.1, read on the forward strand.
CAAGCGATTCTCCTGCCTCATCCTCCCGAGCAGCTAGGATTATAGGCATGCACCACCACACCCAGCTAATTTTTTGTGTTTTTAGTAGAGATGGGGTTTCTCCATGTTGGTCAGGCTGGTCTCAAACTCTCGACCTCAGGTGATCTGCCTGCCTTGGCCTCCCAAAGTGCTAGGATTACAGGCATGAGTCACTGCGCCCGGGCTGTACTCTTTCATTTCTGTTTGGCTTCTTTCACTCAACGTTATGTTTTTTGTGTGATTAAGGAGTATTACTTGCTTGTCCATGACAAAGTTACCAGCTGAATAGCCTTATGTCCCAGTACTTCTTATTTTATTTTATTTTTATTTTTATTAGAGACAAGGTCTCACTATATTGCCCAGGCTAGTCTCAAACTCAAAGGCTTTAGCAGTCCTCTCGCCTCGGCCTTCCAAAATGTTGGGATTACAGGCATGAGCCACCATGCCTGGCCTTTCTTTTGTTTTTTAAGTTGTGTTCTTTTCGCTGACAATCTCAAATGCTTTCTGACCAGTATTTCTAGAATGATTTTTTTTTCCTTAAATCTTCAGGAGGCTCAGCATGGTGGCTCACGCCTATAATCCCAGCACTTTGGGAGGCCAAAGCTGGTGGATCACTTGAGGTCAGGAGTTCAAGACTAGCCTGGCCAACATGGTGAAGCCCTGTCCTTGTCTCTACTAAAAATACAAAAATTGGGGGGGAAGGGGGAGGGATTGCATTGGGAGTTATACCTGATATAAATGACGAATTGATGGGTGCTGATGAGTTGATGGGTGCAGCACACCAACATGGCACAGGTATACATATGTAACAAACCTGCACATTATGCACATGTACCCTAGAGCTTAAAGTATAATAATAAAAAAAAATTAACCAAAAAAAAAAATACAAAAATTAACTGGGCATGGTGGCATCCCCCTGTAATTCCAGCTACTCAGAGACTGAGGCAGGAGAATCACTTGAACCTAGGAGGCTTAGGTTGTAGTGAGCTGACACGGTGCCACTGCACTCCAGCCTGGGCAACAGAGCAAGACTCCATCTCAAAAAAACAAAACAAACAAAAAACTTCCAGAACTTTAGGTTTAATGTTATAGACGAGGTATGACCAGAATAATGCTGGCAGAAACCTTTCATTAGGTTTGTGGTTACCCAGTCATGTTTGAATTTACTTGTTTTATTTTCTTAAGGAATTCAGTGCCAGTCTTGAATTTTGTAGAAAATATTTCACTGTACTTGGTATACTTATTTATTAGTGTCACATCGACCACCTTGGTCTAGTGATGGTTGGTACAGTAAATGTAAGTGTATACTAGCTTCTCTGCAAAGACTCTACCTTGGAAAGACTACTTCAGTAATTTGTTTAACAAAATGAAGTAATCCTCTCCTTGTTAAAAACTTCTTCCTTGTTTCCTTCCTTTGTATTTCACATTAAATTTTGCTCTTTTGAATTTGGCGAGAGCTCAGGCTTGTTGGGTAAAGTAGCTTTACTTTTAAAAATTTATCAAGGGCCCTGATTTAGCTTTTTTTTTTTTTTTCTTTTGGAGATGGAGTCTAGCTCTGTCGCCCAGGCTGGAGCGCAGTGGCGCGATCTCGGCTCACTGCAAGCTCCGCTTCCCGGGTTTACGCCATTCTCCTGCCTCAGCCTCCCGAGTAGCTAGGACTACAGGCGTCCGCCATCTCGCCCAGCTAGTTTTTTGTATTTTTTAGTAGAGACGGGGTTTCGCCGTGTAGCTCAGGATGGTATCGATCTCCTGACCTCGTGATCCACCCGTCTCGGCCTCCCAAAGTGCTGGGATTACAGGCTTGAGCCACCGCGCCCGGCCTGATTTAGCTTTTTTAGAACAACTTCGGATAACTTGTCTATACAGATGTTAGTTAATTTTTGCAGACTGTATTCTTTTGAGTTTGTGAGGAGAAGGGGGCTATCATGAATTTTGTTAACTTTTAAAATGTTAAATTTAAGATAATTTTAGCCAGGTATAGTGCCCAGCGCTTGTAATCCCAGCTACTCAGGAGGCTGAGACGGGAGAATTACTTGAACCTGGGAGGTGGAGGTTTCAGTGCACTGAGATTGCACCACTGCACTCCATCCTGGGCAGCAGAGCGAGACTCTGTCTCAAGAAAAAAAAAAATTAAGATTTTTTTATATTATAAAACGTCTACAAAATATGTAGCTTTTTGTGAATAGGCTGGTTTTAAGTTTCCTGTAAGTATCCATCTATTTGAGGAATTTTAAGAAAAAAAGTGAAAGCAAGGAGAAAATCAGCTCTTGAATTCTGTATTTTATATTTTGTAGAAGTTACTAGTAATTCATTAACAGAAAATGTGGAAACATAAAATGTGCACTAAAATTTTTAAGTGTAATATTTTTTATTGCCAATAATTTTATGAAACATTTGAGAAATACAGAAATCCCCCCTTACCCCTAAATGATTATAATCTGATTACTAAAAAATAACCGTTGTAGACATTTTAGTGTAGTCTGTGTGTGCTTCACATTGTTTTTGTTCTACTCAGCCAAAGATATTTTAGTTTCTTTGATCTGACCTAAATTCTTGTAGTATTTCTTGTGATTATCACCTCTAAGAACTATTATGTTTGAACTATGTACTGTAATTTCAAACGATGACATTTGTGCTTACAGTCTCTGTTTCTTACGGTTCTTGATGCTTCGTGTGACTCTAGTACAGTGGTCCCAGCTCTCTCTGGTGTCTGTGATTCCAGACTTGCTCTCTCTTTGATCCTGCATCTTAAACCATTAAACTACATTCTGCAGTTTGGATGTCCTTCCAGTTTCTTTTCTGTTTCATTACCTGCTACATACCTGCATACATACATGAAAATAGATACATCAATGTACATATCTATTATACTTACCTTTTTTTTCTTTAAACCTAAATGAAATTGTAATTTGTATATTCTGTGGCTTTTTTTCTGCCCCCCCATTTGTTTATTTATTTATTTTTGAGACAGTCTCGCTCTGTCACCCAGGCTGGATTGCAATGGCCTGATCTCAGCTCATGGCACCCTCCACCTCCTCCTGCGTTCAAGCAATTCTCCTGCCTCAACCTCCCTAGTATCTGGGATTACAGGTGCCTGCCACCATGCCCGGATAATTTTTGTGTTTTTAGTAGAAATGGAATTTCACCATGTTGGCCAGACTGGTCTCCCAACTCCTGACCTCAAATGATCTGCCTGCCTCAGCCTCCCAAAGTTGTTGAGATTACAGGCATGAGCCACTGCACCCGGCCTTTCCCCCCAATTTAAACAGTTGATTCTTACATGTTAGTAAGTCTGATATATGAGTCCATTTTATTTAAAAAAGGCAGCACCATATTCTGTTTTGTGGACCATAATTTAACTGCTTTCTTAGGATAGGGCTGTTTTCAGTTTACTGTTGTTACAAACAGGCATCCATACACACCTACTCCTTTGCCAACATGTGTGGATTAGAGGATAGACTTCTTATTTAGAGTGTCACTGTGTCATCCTAGCTGGAGTTCAGTGGCACCATCGTGGCTCACTGCAACTTCCATGCCCGGGTTCAAGTGATTCTCGTGCCTCAGTCATCACTTTGACCTCTTTTAGCTTATTATTTTTGCATTTATCTTTGTCTTTAAATAACATGCCTCTATTGTTTTTAGATTTCAGTTTTTGGCTTTCTTTGTTGGTTTCCTTTTGTGACTTTAACTCTTGTTGCCTCCATCACATGTGCATACCCTTCTCATTCCTACATTCCTAATTTAGTTAGTAACACTCAGGTTTTTATTTGCATTATCCTGACTGTCAAAGTTATTCACAGTTTGAGCCATGTAACAAACTGATTACTTCTTTCTCTGCATTCTTTAGTTTGTATTTTTTGTTGGTAATACCTTTTTTTTTCCTTCCTATTTTGGCTTTGTTTTCTTCTGTGCTTACTGTTAATGCTACCTCACATTCCTTGCCGCTTGTCTAAATGTTCCATCAGGTTGTTTGGATGCCTTCAGTTGCCCTCTTCTAGCATAAAGGTGTCATTATCTTCAGTAGTTTCTTTACCTTTCTCCTAGATGCAGTCTTCTGTTTATTGTAACCCTGTTCTCTTTCTTGGTTGCTTCCCTTGTATTTGAAGAGCTTATCTTCCGGGAGCTTCCTAAGAACATATCCAGGGTAGGTAGTATTTTGAAACCTTGCGTCATCATTCTGTCCTCAACACTTTCAGGATAATTGGGTATAGAATTCTAGGATATAATTTTCTTAGAGAATTGTAAAGCATTGTTCTGTTGCTTTCTGACCCTTTATGTTGCTGCCCAAAAGTCCAAAGTTCTTGTTTTCTGATTTATTTATTCACCCAAAAAATATTTATTAGAGCCTGTACTATGTGCCAGGCACTGTATTAAGTTTTTGGGATACATAATTGAGCCAGACAAAAATCCTACCTTCCAGTTGAGGACAGGGGGCACCTAAAACAACAAATAAAAAATAGTAAGTTAATTATGTAGTCTGTTAGAAGATGATACATTCTCTGCGGGGGAAAAGAATAGGAGATGTGAGATGGGGAAAGATTTAGGAGTACGCAGAGGGGCAGTGGACAGGGTGCTGCTTGCTATTTTAAATAGGGGGTCTGAGAGAGTGTCATTGAATGTAACAAGTAAAGATTTGAAAGTTAGGGAGTTAGCCACATGGATATTCAGGAGAAAAGTATTTTAAGGCACAGTCCCAAAGGAGCAACCTAGCATTCCCATTGAACAAGGAAGTCAGTGCAGCGAGTAAAGGGGAACAAAGTAGATGAAGTCAGAGTAATGGGAACACAGCACCATATTGTATCCTTATACATAGTGGCCCCTTACGGGCTATTTTTAGGATTTCAGCTTTTACTCTAACATGGGTGGCCGGTGGAGGGTATAGAGCAGAGATTTATGTCATCTGATATAAAACGGAGCTGGATTAATTAATCTAATTGCTGTTCTCAGAACATAGTAGGTGGTGAGGGTGAGAGGCATAGCTGGAAACTGAGACTGGTTGGGAGGATATTGCAGTAATCCAGATGAGAGATACTGGTGGCTTGGACTAGATGGCAGTGGTAGAGGTAGGGAGGAATGGTTGGATTCTGAATATATTTTGAAGGGAGGTACAAGAAGATTTCCTGACTGTTTTAGATGTATGTTGTGAAAGAGAAGAATCAAGGCTGACTTGAAGGCTTTTGACCTGAGTAACTGGAAGGATGGAGTCTCTATCAGTTGAAATAAGGAAGACCCTGAGTGGAGAGATTTTGGGAGGTGATAAGGAGTTTCTCTTTGGCCATCCCCCTGAAGGGGCAATTGGATGTACAAATCTGGGGTTTCAGGCAAATCTGGAGGGTTGTGTTTATTTTTAAAGTCTGGGCTGGAGATAAAAATTTTGAAATCCTTAGCATGTTGATGGAATTTAAAACTAGGAGACTGAATGAGATCATTAAGGTACCAGTGTACGTAAAAGAACATCTTAGGGTGTAAGGGTAGGAGACAAGGATGGAAACAGGAAGACTGGTTTGGAAGAGATTGCAGTAATCTATAGGCAGCTACAATTTCAATAACTTGGGGAGAAGAGCAGGAATAAAAGGAAGCTGAGGAGTGACTGGTGAGAGGAAAACCAGGAGTATGTGAAGTCGGCGAACAGAGTGTTAGCAGGAGTCCAGTGATCCGTCAACTCTGTCAGGTGTTGCTGACAGTTCAAAACTTGCAATTTAAATACAAACAAAACCACAGAACCATTGAAATTCAAATTACTGATTCAGTAAAATATTGGATACTGTTGGCTGAATTTTAGTCTTGAAACTGCACTTACGGGGTTGACTTAACGGTTACAAAATTGACTGTTACCAGGCAGGTTCTTTTTGAGTTAAGCATACCTTAATTGCCCTGTATCATGTGGTCATATGAAATCTTAATTTTTTCACTGACATATAAGTGCTTTAGTGGAAACCATGATAGCATTTAGTGGAAACCATGATAGCATTTTGCGTCACACAAATGAATTATTTATGTGTTAGATCTACCTCAGTTTTTCTCTTTAGCTTGTGTAATTAGAGTACTATAGGACCAACTTAGAGCCCTTGTGGCCATAAATATGAATAGAGGCATTTAATTACATGGCTAGCAGGTGTATTCAGATGATTCAGAATGTGCTGATATGTTTTTCAGACTATTAAAAACACAAAAGTAAAATATTAAATTTTTAGAGAAATGTGAGCTCCTTGTGAAACTCCTTAGTTTGAGGGAAATTAGTATAGGTTGTTAATTCTTGTATTACATCCTTAGTTGAAGTAACTAAAATGGTTTGGCTAGAGTTTCATGTGGTACTGCTTTTGTCAACCAGATTGTAACTATTTCAACTGAATATAATTGAATTTTAATAAGGCTCCATGATTTTTTAAAAGATGGCATTTCTTTCCTATAAATTCCATTACTTTTTTTCAATTTTACTAGTAAAGAGCCATCAGTCAAAATGTATCGGACTCGCTAATGTGACTTTTAACCGTTCCTTTAATTTCTTTAGTCTTCCTAGCAATATGCTCTTTTATGCTTAGTGTAGTATCACAAACTCTATAGATTACTGCTAATTTTGATGTGCTGTAAAAATGTTTTTCTCTCTGTGTGTGTACATGCTTACCTGCCAGATTTGTCAGATGCAATGTGAAGTTGAATGTGTTGTATGGTAGAGTGTAGAACTAGGTACCATGAATTTTATAAGTAAGGTTTTAAAAAGCACAGCTTAAATGCCAAGGTGGAGTATAAGAGCAAGTGTGCACTGGAATGTTTGAGAATTTTGTATCCTGAGAGAATATAAAACATAAGTTAGTAAATGGTTGTATTCAGATAACTAAGTAGTATTTGAATGCTTTTATCTAGACCCTGAGACTTGCTTATATTGGAGATTAGTTTGTAATCAAGACTGATATAGTATCAATAATTTTAATTTCAGGTGTGTTGCTAAGAAGTTTTAAGGTTATTTAAATTTTTTTAGTAATGTGTGGTATGAAATAAAAAGTTGAAAAAGCCTGTTTGACCCTCTGCCTGGTTCTGTTGCTCTTCTCTGCTCTTTCGTCTCCATGATACTCACTTTGCTTTGATTTCATATCTAATAATTTAATGGCAGACTTAGAATATGTGATTCTATCACTTTGATGGAAAGTAAAGGTTTAATTTAAAGACTTTAGGAAGTTTATTTTCTTGACAACTTTTTGTAAATATGGAAAAGATGTTTTGAATGCTAAATTAAATATTTCATACCAGGGTAAGTAAGGAGAACATACATACTGTCTTTTAGGGTTATTCAAAAGAAGATGAGATTAGAGACAACAAAACATCTGGCTGTGCTTGTATTTATTTCAAGGCACTGTATTGCCCAGGCTGGAGTGCAGTAGCTGTTCACAGACACAATCATGGTGCAGTACAGCCTTGAACTCTTGGGCTCACATGATCCTCCCTCTTCAGCCTCTTGAGTAGCTGAGACTACAAGCATGTGCCAGCTTGCTCTTACTCGTTTTTTTTTTTTTTGAGACGGAGTTTCACTCATGTTGCCCAGAGTGGAGTGCAATGGTGCAGTCTTGGCTCACTGCAACCTCCCCCTCCCGGGTTCAAGCAATTCTTGTGCCTCAGCCTCCCGAGTAGCTGGGATTACAGGCACCTGCCACCACACCTGGCTGATTTTGGTATTTTTAGTAGAGACAAGTTTTCACCACGTTGGCCAGACCTATCTCAAACTCCTGACCTCAAGTGATCCTGCCAGCCTTGACCTCCTGAAGTTGTTGGGATTACAGGTGGGAGCCACCACGCCTGGCCTTGAAATCTATTTTCTTTCTTTTTTTTTTTTTTCTGAGCCGGAGTTTCGCTCT
>NW_012116744.1:1370627-1406253 GCF_000951035.1 Colobus angolensis palliatus
CAGGATGGTCTTGATCTCCTGACCTCGTGATCCGCCCGTCTCGGCCTCCCAAAGTGCTGGGATTACAGGCTTGAGCCACCGCGCCCGGCCGAGAATCTATTTTCTTAAGTAAGGTGGGGATAAATGTCTAACTTTGGTCTTTGGAAAGGTTAAATGAGAACATATGTAAACCATTGAGGAGTATACCTGGCACTTAGTAGGTGCTTAACACGTGTTTGGGGCAGTTATTCATTAATGAGAATAATGGGAAGTCTCCACTTTGCCTCTGTGTTTAGACAACCAACAATCAAGGTCGAGGGAAAGATGTGAAAATTAAGCATGAAAACTTACATAGAGGGAGTTAAGAAGTTACAAGAGTAATGTAATCAGAATTTATGTGGCTCTTCCTCCTTAAGGGAAAGGGAAGGGAGTGGCCATTCTTGCCATCAGTCTCTGTTCACTTGCTGGAGATTGAGGATCCCTGTGTATTTTGGAAAATGCTTTAGCATATCAGAAAGTTATCTGCAAAGGGTTGAGAATGAATATGGCATTAGGCTTTTCACCTACATCATTGAATAGCAGAAGACAGTGGGCATAGTTTACTTAGTTCTTAGGGAAGAGGGGTTGTGACCAGGATTCAAAGCTGCGGAATTTATGCAAGAGCTTCAGACTTAGACTAAGATGGAGAGTTAATCACTTTCGTAATCCTTTCAGAAACTTTCTTTGAAGTATTGTGATGACACCACAAAATTAAGGATTCAAGGGTAGTTAGGTTTGATTAATTGCTTTGACAAAGTTAGGAGTTTAGTACAATCTTTATTGTGCCTGGTGGGAAAGGGAAAGTTTTCCTATTGGCATGCTGAAGGGCTTGCATTGTTTTGGGAGGGATGTTACACTTTATTTTATTCTTTTCCAGACAGAGTCTCACTCTGTTGCACAGACATAGCTCATTTCAGCCTTTACGTCCCAGACTCAGATGAGCCTCCCACCTCAGCCTCCCAAGTAGCTGGCTCTACAGCGGATGCCATCACACCTAGCTAATTTTTTTGTTTTTTGTTTTTTTTTTTTGTAGAGATGAGGTCTCAGTATATTGTCTAGGCTGGTCTCAAATTCCTGGGCTCAAGTGATCCTCCCAAAGTGCTGGGATTACAGGTATGAGCCACCAAACCCCATGTATATGGTAATGTTTAGCTTGGTTGGAAGCCTCAAAGTAAAATGATTTAGCAAGGGGTTGTATTTTGCTTTGAACGCATTTAAGTCGGGATTTGCCTTTCCTCTGTCTTCTGTTGACAGCAGCTTTCCTGGGTTTCCCTCATCTCCAATAATCAATCGGTCTAGACCTATTAGTAACTTCTTCTGTAGCTGCAAACTTTTCAGAATTATCTTCAGGGAAAATGGAGGTTTTAGGAAAAACATACAGTTTTTAAGAAATCATTTTATTGCTTTGCTACAGTTCTGGAAACTATAGATTGTTTAATTTATTGTCCTCATTATCTTATAACAGTGTTTGAGTTTTTAACTTTTGGCATTTTTAACTTGTTGAATTTTTAAGAGACTTGCCTTAATTTTGTCATTGTGTGAGAAGCAAGTAAATCTTAAAATAGAAGCAGTGTTTAATTAACGTAAATTTAACGTAAAACATTTTCTACATAATACCTGCCACAATGTCAGATGAGTTAGGAAAGCACCCTTTTAACCAAAAGGCATTCTGGGAACAAGAAAAACCTTAGTGTTTTGAATGGAGGAGTTTTATTTAATTAAGATTTCTAATGGAAAGAGCAAATTTGTAATCTGATACCTGTACTTTATATTTTATTGTTTCTAAGAATAATTTTTGTGTTACTAGAGGTGGGGTAGTGATAATCGCATCCTATCCTTATTTTTTTTTTTTTTTTTGGAGACAGAGTCTTGCTCTGTCGCCCAGGCTGGAGTGCAGTGGCACGATCTTGGCTCACTGCAGCCTCCACTTCGCAGGTTCAAGTGATTCTTCCGCCTCAGCCTCCCACTTAGCTGGGATTACAGGTACACGCCACCACGCCCAGCTAATTTTTGTATTTACTTTGTAGAGACAAAGTATCACCGTGTTGGCCAGGATGGTCTTGAACTGCTGACCTCAGGTGATCCACCCGCCTCGGCCTCCCAGAATGCCTGGATTACAGGCATGAGCCACCGTGCCCGGCTCTTTTTTGTTGTTGTTGTTTTTTACTAAATTAAGAATAAACATGTTTTATTTTTTGCTCATTTTGACTGTTTTCATAGTTGTTAATCAGACTTTATAATGCAGTTTATTGTCCCCTTTGGAGAAAAGACAGCTAAAAATCACCAGTATCCTCATACAGATAACTGATTCATTGGTCTGATGTTGTAGTCCTCTTGATTTCTCACCCCATCCCTCCTATGTTCTATTTGTAACTTCATTTACAATATATTATGCTTTTTTTTATATGTGACTACATTTTTCCATTTTAAACTTTTATAAGTAATTTATAAAAGGAAACAAAGATTGCCACGTGGAATTGAGAAAAAAAGTTTATCTTTCTACTGTTAAATATGCATGGTAAATCAATGGCTGAATGCTCTGAAATTACTAAGACAACATTAAAGGCTGATTCTAAAATGTTTTTATTTAGATTGACATCTGCTTAAACTATATACCAAACTGGGCTTGGGACGTAGGCTTTAGAAAGTGTCGGTAATAGTGCATTCTTGGTAAGTTTGGGATTTTTGCCAGTTTTTGGATTCTGTGGGCTTGTCTTAAGGTACTTCTGTGAACTTTTCAGCGCTTTGTGAAACTAGTGTAAATAAATATTCTACCTAGTTGAGAATTAAGGTTTATTGTGCTAAAAATTAAATGGTGGTTGATTCTTGGCAGACATGTTTGATAACCTTTGCAAGCTTAAGGCATCTTTTGGAGTGTGTGTCTTGGAATCTACAAATTCTAGGTTTCTAATTGATGACTTGGCAATTAAATCAGGTCTCAGCTCTAAACTTAAATATTCTGGAATATGTACCACCCATGATACACATAAATTACCCATCTCAATCTAGACAAAAGCCATTTGAGTCTAGAAACAGTCCAGTTTTACAGCTGAATAGCGGAGCCTGGGTTTGAATCCAAGTGTAGATGACTCTAGAATGCTTCCACTTTTCTAACTTAATTAAGTAGAAGGGCCTGTCTATAGATGAGTGGTTTTCAGAGTGTGCTGTAAGGCTCTGTACAGATCTTTTGGAGTTTGGTAAACAGTGAAATATCTTTTGCTTGAGAAATAATCAGTCATCTTTTTGTTGTATACATTTTGGTTCTCTCATAGTTCTGTGGAAGTTTCTCTAAAATATATGAAATTTTCTTCTCTAGGGAAATTTAAGACGTGTCGAATGAATAAATATTAGAAAATAAAAATAGAGACCGGGCACAGTGGCTCAGCACTTTGGGAGGCCAAGTAGGCAGATTGCTTCAGTCCAGGAGTTCGAGACCAACCTGGGCAACATGGGGACTCCTTGTCTCTACAGAAAATACAAAGAAAATTAGCGAGAGTGGTGGTGCCAGCCTGTGGTCTTAGCTACTGGGGAGATTGAGGTGGAGGATTGCTGGAGCCCAGAAGACCCAGGCTGCAGTGAGTGTAGATTGTGCCACTGCACTCAGACCTGGGCAACAGTGAGACCCTGTCTCAAAAAAAAAAAAAAAAAATAGTTCTGGCCCGACTGTCTATTTTCAGTTATATTTCTTTTCCTAATGTTGTTTTGTGTAACCTGTATTGTAAAATGAGGTTGAGGTGATTGGACACACTGTTAATAGAGTGAGGAAGTGGTTAGAGTTAAAATTTCTTGCTGAAAGTGGGTAATCTGCAATTCCTTGCATTGGGTTCACTCCTCACTGCCAGCTCTTGCTGCATTTGGAGGCTGCCCTAAGCATGATGTAATGACAGGTTAAACCTCTGCACGCACTAGCTGATGCAATGCAAATCTGAGGCCCAGGACTTTATTGGGGCAAGGGTAATGCTTGTTTAAAAACAAAACAAGCTACTCTGTGTTTAATGAGGCCATTTAAGATGCTTTTCCCAGAGTGGGAAGAGTATAATCTCTTAGGAGGTTTAAGTAGGAGTTTAATGTGGCAGAAGTGTGCTTACTACTTTTCCTGCGAAGTCTTTTCACAGCGGGGAAGGAGAGTTTAAAATATAGTGCCGATAGGAGGAGAAATGAAGTGAGCTAGAATTGAGTAAATATGGTAGTTGATGCCCGGTAAATAGCTGTTGAATGAATTAGGGAGAATGTTTTCACTCTTAAAATTTGGAGTTCGCACGATGAACCGGGAGTGTAGCGCCGGTGTGGGCACGCATTTCCCAGATACTCTGTAGCTCTTAGATCGAAACCATGAGAAACTGCCGATATTCGACTGTTGTGACCTACCGAAAACAACATGGTTCTACCTAATTTTAAACTGGTGGAAATGCTGAGGAAGGCTCCATGTCGCTGGGGTGGGATGGGGTCAACAGCGGGGTGGCGGGGCCCCGCCCTGGGCTGCGGGGCGGGGCTTGCGGGCACAGCCCCACCCCTGCGCGAGCCAGACGGGCACCGCCCTGCGCGCTGCGCGCCCTGAGCTGGCCCTGGCGCCCCGGGTTGGAGTGGGCGTTCCCAACGCAGGCCCAGCCCCGGCCGAGGCTCCAAATGGCTTTCCAGCAGGCAGGCTTCTGCAGTAGCCCCTGAGCTGGCTCAGGGAGCGCACTTCCTTCGCAGCGAGCGCGTCGCCCCCTGCATCCCTGGCCTCCACCGGAGCTGGGCAGGAGCCTACCGAGTGAATCTGGAGAAGATAAACTTGGGAGACAGACGAAAGCTTAGGGCACGCTGGAGGACAGCGCGGCTGTGGCTCCCATTTTTGGAGATGCAGCCGAATTTGAGCTCACAGGGAGGTGTGGTTGCCTCCTGGGGATGGAAAGGCTTCCTTTCTCCACCTCTGTAACTCGTGCTTCTGAGAAGTAAATGGATATTTGGATCCTGACCTCAGACGCGAATTTGGGTCTTCTGTGCTTAGGAGCAGAAAGTGCCCAGGAGGGGCCTGTTCCTTTACTTCTTGGGGGAAACGCAATGCGCGGCCTGACTTCTCATGACGGGAAAGGCTACTCCACCTTCTCTGTACTCCTGGAGGGGAGTCTTGTTCACATGTTTACCAGCGTCCAGGACAAGGAAGAGAAAAGGTATTGACATTAAGAGGATAGGTTGCTGAGTCTGTGAAGCTTGAACCCTATTAGTCAGTGAAACCTGTCTGGCTTAGGGAATGGCTGCAGCAGAATCCAGCCGGTTTCCGAGGTTCTCAGTCATGTTTCATTTGGGTTGCTGTGCTTTTTTATGTTTAAATCAAACTTCAGGTTACGTCATGACTTCTGCAGGGCTGTCCTTAGTTCCTACTGCAGGGCGGCTGTGTGGTTGGGATTCCTTTTCTGTTTCAAGATGGAGCTGGGTTCCACCCTTGGAGCTTTGAGAGGCTTTAGCAGTTGCTGTCCTGTAATACCTCCATTCACAAGAAATACCGTTCACATTTCGCTTCTTTTTCACACTTTGAATAGGAGTTAAAATATGCTTTCTATAGTGTTTGGAAAATGGTAAAGATGTATTGTGAGCCTGAACTGTTGATGATAAATGTATAACTATTGCTAGGTCAAGAAATTGTGAACAACAGTGTTTTTCTTGGTCTGTAGCTATGTTGTGTTAAATATAAACTGAGTTTACTGCCCTTGGATGTGATTCCTTGGTTTGGTTTAGCAATTTGAAAGGCATTGGTTGACGAGACTGTTTTGTGCCTAAGGAACCACTTTGTAATTGTTATGCTTCTTACTGAAGTAAACTGGACCATGCAGTAGGCATACAGCATACAGCCAGGGTGTTTTGGCAATACTGAGCCCACTGTTTTACAAGTGACATAAAATGGATGTCATATGTACAAAGAATCTACTCAGAGGGAAACTGGATTACAGGAGAGCTCCTTTATAGTCCTTTGTCAGGACAGAACACCGGGGTCACACTGGGCTTCAGATGAGAGTTGATTCATGTTCTGAGTCCATATGACGAGACACATTATGATGGAATTCTGTCAGTTTTGTTGCCTCTTGAACTTCTAAAATATCCTTTTAGTGATATGGAATTAATCTTTATTTTTCCTTCACCCTAAGTCCTCATTTAAGCTATCAGTTGGTAACCACTTGGGTAATCTAGAACCCAAGTTGCATTTACTTGGTCACATTGGTAACCAACATTGTTTCTTAAAAGTTCCTTGCAACAGAATAATGACTATAATTGAGTTAAAACATTAATTTTGAAGCTTTAATTTTGTAATATGGCTTAGTGGCCAGGCGCAGTGGCTAATGCCTGTAATCCCAGCACTTTGGGACGCCGAGGCCGGGGGATCATGAGGTCAAGAGTTCGAGACCAGCCTTGGTGAAACCCCCTCTCTACTAAAAATACAAAAATTAGTCGGGCATGGTGGTGGGTGCTTGTAATCCCAGCGGCTTTTGAGGCTGAGGCAGGAGAATTGCTTGAACCTGGGAGGCAGAGGTTGCAGTGAGCAGGCGCCATTGTACTCCAGCCTGGGCAACAAGAGCAAAACTCCATCTCAAAAAAAAAAAAAGAAAAAAAAAAGAATGTGGCTTAGTAGAGTTACTAGGAGTGCACTCTTAGGACATCGACTGATCTTTTTTTCACCCCCAAGACAAATAGTGGCCTGCAATATCCCAGCCCAGGTAGCTTCCTGGGAAAAGTTGCTTGTTTTATGTTTGACTCAGCCTGACTAGTTACATTGTCGATTATTTCTTCCAGATGACATTTACCTGTTAAATAATGTTGATTGCTGATGAATGTTTCAGCAACGCTGGAGAACCCTAGGCTGCAAGGGGTTCTTCACCTGTTGACTTTATCCCCCACCCCCAGTATGGTATATTATCTGTGCCGTGCTATCATCTTTATTCTTTCCTTTTTCACTGTCTCTTCCTGACTCTCCTCATTTGTTCATTATGTCTGATACATATTGTGGATTGAAAGTAGAACAGAAAGATACACTTTCTCTACCAGACTAAAAAGTTTTGAGATGGCCCTCCATTTCTCCCATGTCTCCCTTCACCTTTGTTGTGTGTTTATTTTTATATTTTTGCTACCTTCACTAGTGAGTACATCCCCTCACTCTTGAGGTGGGCACTAATCAGTAAGAAATAAGATTAATACCTGACTGATGATAATTTGGGGGGAAGACTTAATTAGGTAAAGATGGATAATGGGATGGCAGCAGACCTTTCCCCTTGTGACCCCTCCCCTCATTCCCAACGTACACCTCTAGAGTAGATAATTGCTTACCATTAAGAAGAGTTAATGGAAGGTTCTCTGATTCTTGGGCATTGGAATTACACTCATCCCGCGGTATCCTCGGAAGATTAGTTCTAGGACCCGCTTCCCCATACCAAAACCTGAGGATGCTCAAGTCCCTGATAGAAAATGGTGTCGTATATGTATGTGCATATTCTCCTGTATAATTTAAATTATCTCTGGATTACTTAATACAATGTAAATAATACATAAATAGTTGTTATAGACTGTATTTTAAAAATTTTGTATTATTTGTACATTTTTCCGAATATTTTCAATCCATGGCTGTAGTGAAGTCCTCGGATGCAGACCACACTGTGGATACAGAGTGCCGATTCTATCCAGGACTTCACCTGTAACTCCTTGTACCTATCAATAGCTGACTCCAAATTAGAAAGAAATAGAGTAAGGGAGTCTCAGGGAGAGAGTCCTAGCAAAACAGATTCGATTAAACTTCAGTTCCTTGTATAGTTTCTCTAGTTGCTTATGGTCCATCTTCTATTTTAGCATTTATTATTCCATGTAGTCTATCCAAAGACGATTAAGGGAGTTCCAAATGTTTCCCGGAACATTTTGAAAAGAGAGCTCATCCAGTGTACAGATCCTAATAAAATGCACATTCAGTGTAATTTTATTTTTTAGTGTCTTACTTTTTAAATTCTATTTATTTTTCTTTCTCTTTTGCTCAGTAAATTTTGCATGAAACTTTAAAAGTACTTCTGGCATGTAAACATTATTTATAAAATAAGTCATGGTTATAATTATTTTTCTCCTGCCTCCTTATGTATTTATTTCAGAAATGAGCCGTCAGACTGCTACAGCATTACCTACCGGTACCTCGAAGTGTCCACCATCCCAGAGGGTGCCTGCCCTGACTGGCACAACTGCATCCAACAATGACTTGGCGAGTCTTTTTGAGTGTCCAGTCTGCTTTGACTATGTGTTACCACCCATTCTTCAATGTCAGAGTGGCCATCTTGTTTGTAGCAACTGTCGCCCAAAGCTCACATGTTGTCCAACTTGCCGGGGCCCTTTGGGATCCATTCGCAACTTGGCTATGGAGAAAGTGGCTAATTCAGTACTTTTCCCCTGTAAATATGCCTCTTCTGGATGTGAAATAACTCTGCCACACACAGAAAAAGCAGACCACGAAGAGCTCTGTGAGTTTAGGCCTTATTCCTGTCCGTGCCCTGGTGCTTCCTGTAAATGGCAAGGCTCTCTGGATGCTGTAATGCCCCATCTGATGCATCAGCATAAGTCCATTACAACCCTACAGGGAGAGGATATAGTTTTCCTTGCTACAGACATTAATCTTCCTGGTGCTGTTGACTGGGTGATGATGCAGTCCTGTTTTGGCTTTCACTTCATGTTAGTCTTGGAGAAACAGGAAAAATACGATGGTCACCAGCAGTTCTTTGCAATCGTACAGCTGATAGGAACACGCAAGCAAGCTGAAAATTTTGCTTACCGACTTGAGCTAAATGGTCACAGGCGACGATTGACTTGGGAAGCGACTCCTCGATCTATTCATGAAGGAATTGCAACAGCCATTATGAATAGTGACTGCCTAGTCTTTGACACCAGCATTGCACAGCTTTTTGCAGAAAATGGCAATTTAGGCATCAATGTAACTATTTCCATGTGTTGAAATGGCAATCAAACATTTTCTGGCCAGTGTTTAAAACTTCAGTTTCACAGAAAATAAGGCACCCATCTGCCTGCCAACCTAAAATTCTTTTGGTAGGTGGAAGCTAGATACATGAAGGTAAATGAAAGGAAAGGCTGTTAAATACAGGAAACAGTTGCATGTAGTAACACTAATATATTTAAAAATAAGTCAACAGTAAACCACTGAAAAAATATATGTATATACACCCAAGATGGGCATCTTTTGTATTAAGAAAGGAAGCATTGTAAAATAATTCTGAGTTTTGTGTTTGTTGTAGATTGATTGTATTGTTGAAAAATAGTTTTTTGTTTTGTTTTGTTTTTGCGTGGGTGTGTGCGCGTGCGTGAGTGTGTGCGTGTTTGGGTTTTTTTCCTTTAACTGACAAGCCATCTTGAGTGGTCATGGGCCACTGCTTTTCCCCTTTGTGAGTCAATACATAGTGCTGCTGCGTGCTTTTTTGTGTGTGTATTTGCTAATTTTTATTAATTTTAGTTTTTCATTAAATAAATTTGACTTTCTTTCCTGTAATTCAGGTTTTTCTTCACTTTTTTTTGTACCATTTTAAAGTTAGTGTCTTTTGATATGCATACTTGTTTATGGTAAAAGTTTATAACATGTGTTCAATATTTTCTTTTGCCCCAGTAATCAGTTCATTAGAAATATTTTAAAATCAGCTACTTTGTGAAGCTGTGAGTTCCAGAAAGTAAAGGTGACATCGGAAAAATGATCAAAAGCTATTTAAAGCATCTGTAAGATGGTCTCTCTCTTTCTGTCTTCTACAGATGAGTCACATCTTTGAGCTTAATCTTTGAAAGGTTAGAGAATAAATTGATTTTTATAAGTACTGCAAATCAGGCTTTTGTTTCCTTTTTCAAATATCTTGGATAAATCACATGTTTAAAATTTGTTCTTGTATTTATTGGTTTTCGCAAAAGAAGGCATCGTCATGCACAGTATTTGTAATTAAAAGCAAATCATTTGTTTAAAAAGGCAGTTTGCAAAAAATGTTTTTGGTCTTTTATAATTCTCATTAAAGGAATATCTGGCAAATTAAAAAAATCTTACTGTGTCTGCTTTAGCTCTAAGTTTGATAAAATCCAAAGTTATTTTCCTGTTTCATTCCATACTTTAATTATATAGCAGAAAGCTGTGTGTTGTCATTTTTAAGTGTGGTAAAGTTATACTCTAAATCACAGCAAATAACTGGGTATATGGCTTCTGGATTACAGTCTTTCCCATGCCCTGCCCCTCTTGCCCACATTTTGATTCTTACAACTGTCAGGAGAATGACTAAAATGCTGACCACTTTTCACCTCTTTAAAAAAGCACAATGAAATAATAAATTTACTATTTAATAGCCTAGTGGTTAAGAGCCTTGGTTCTGCAGCCAGACTTCAGGCACCTAAGTGCCAGTCTCGGCTCTGCCCCACTAACCAGCTGTGTGACCTTGGGCCCCAGTTTCCTAATGTGTAATGTGGGGTTAAATTATGGTAGATACTTAAAAAGTTTTAATGGGGTACAGGTATGTTACCTGAAACAGTGCTTTGTTCATATCAGCATCCAGTGAATGTTAGCTACCATTATGCCTTTAGTACCATGTAGTTAACTGTTGCTAATTACTTTGAGGCACATGGCGAGATTCTGAAATTGCCTTCTGAATGGTGAAAGATAATTTTGTGTGGTTTGTATTGGTACTGTAAGCCTAGAAAGTGAAAATTTGGACTTCACCCTTATCCCACCACTGATTCTGGATAATTTTGGATAAGAGTTTATTTCTATTATCCATTTTCAGAAAAGATGATTGTGTAGTCTCATCCTTACATCAATATTATCTTTTGAACTGGTTATAATGTGCTTGTGGAGCCTTTGTTTTTTTGTTTTTTGTTTTTTTTTTTTGAGACGGAGTTTCCCTCATCGCCCAGTGGTGTGATCTCGGCTCACTGCAACCTCGGCCTCCCGGGTTTAAGCGGTTCTCCTTACTCAGCCTCCAGAGTAGCTGGGACTACAGGTGTGTGCCACCATGCCCTGCCAATTTTTGTATTTTTAGTAGAGACAGGGTTTCACCATATTGGCCAAGATGTTCTCGATCTCCTGACCTTGTGATCTGCCTGCCTCCCAAGTGCTGGGATTATAGGCGTTAGCCACTGCGCCCGGCCTTGCATAGCCATTTTTATGGTGAAAGAGAGTAACAGTTCAACCACAGATTCATATTCAGGTCTGTTCATTAGCATATGTGCTTGGAAAAAGCGACTTTTATTCCATATTTAATGTTGTATGGTAGGTAAAAGGATTACTTAACAATATGTAAAAAGGCTCCCAATATCTTTCAAAATAAAAGTGGCTGGGCGCTGTGGCTCATACCTGTAATCCCAGCACTTTGGGAGGCCACGGTGGGCAGATCACTTAAGGTCAGGAGTTTGAGACCAGCCTGGCCAACATGGTGAAACCCTGTCTCTACTAAAAGTACGAAAAAGCCAGGCATGATGGCACACCCTGTTAGGGAGGCTGAGGCAGAACCACCCCTTGAATCCAGGAAGCGGAGGCTGCAGTGAGCCAAGATCATATCACTACACTCTAACCTGGGTGACGGACTGAGACCCTTGGCTCAAAAAACAAAACAAAACATATTGGGTATATTTGTGGAGGTATATCATTTTGTAGTTTTAGTATTTTAAAGTGTTGATTACAAAATATGTGTCCATCATGTAGACTTTGGAAATTATAAAACTGCACATACAATTGAGATCTATAGTCTTGCTATCCACTCAGAGGTTGTTTTTCCAGTTTTTTATGTGTATGTGCATGTGCTCATCCTCTGTCACCCAGGCTGGAGTATAATGGTGCAGTCAGCTCACTGCAGCCTCAAACTCCTGGGCTCAAGTGATCTTCCCACCTCAGCCTCCTGAGAGCTGAGAGTACAGGTGTATAGCATCATGCTTGGCTAATTAAATTTTTTTTGTAGAGATGAGGTCCCGCTGTGTTGCCCAGGCTGGTCTCAAACCCCTTGGGCTCAAGTGATTCTCCTGCCTTGGCCTCTTGAAGTGCTGGAATTACAGGCATGAGCCCCTGACTCCAGCCATATGTTTATTTTCAAAGATACTGGGAGCCCTTTTATGTATTATTGTGTAGCCCTTTCATCACACAACATGCTCATCTGAGTGTTTCACTACTTTAATAATCTTGGAAGAACAATTTTTGTTTATGAGGATTCACTGTAATTTTAGGTTCCTGTTGGATATTTACTTGGTAATTTATTTTTGGTTATTTATAAATAAACCATGAACATATCTGTATGTTTTCTGTGTATAGTCTTGGGATTATTTTTTACATACTTCATCATTGCTTTCTGGAGAGGTTCCAGAGGACACCAGTAGCAGTGTGAAGTTTTCTATTTTCATTTTCACCTCATGGTTTGCTAATTTAAGCAAATTAAGGTAGTACATTTTGTGTTTGACAGTTAATAAGCTTGACATTTTAGTATTAACAATTTGCATTTAGGTCTTCATATTCTTAGTCTATAGAGGTAAGATCTATAGCCATATTTCATGGTCCATTACACATTTGATTTATGAGGCATAACTCTTGTCCTGAAATTGCTTGTTATAATGAAGACTCCTTCCATTTCTTTCTTTTGATGTCTTCTCTCAGGAGGCTGTATATGGGGTAGGTATGGGAGATACTCATTAACTTTGTTCTGTTGCTTTTACACCCTTAAACTTGAAATTGTCCTATTTAATCATGGGCCAGTTTGGTATGTTAATTGTTGGGGAATAGTTTTTCCTTTGTGAGCAATTTTTTATTATAATATGTATGATTTTAAGACCCACATTTCTGCAAACTTCAAACTTACATAAGTGGCTGTAGGTAGCTTAGCTCACGAAAATAATAGTGTGCTGCCTCCAACCCCCAAAAGCTCTTCATATTCAGGAACATCTGCAGTGATTCTCCTAATGGTAGAATTCTATTTCATTCACACTCCTGATTGGAAGAATTGGTAAGTAATCCAAATTAAGAAAACAGTGGATCAAATTCAGCATACCTGGGGGGTCAGTCTGTGACTGCTGCATTAGAATGGACATAAAAGTAATGTCGGAATTCGACAGGGTGAATAGTGCGTATGAACTACCATGCAGGACTGTGGTCATTTGGTGTTACAGAGACTCGGATTTTGAAGCTTGGTCATTCCCCTCCCCACTTATCCAGTGTGCATGTTCAAAACACAAAGGATTATTTGGTACTTTACTGCTTATGATCCTAACCTGAATTTACCAAAAGAAATGTACATTTATCTAAAAATGGCACCATCCAAACAAAATTCCTTATCAAGCATCTACTAAGATTTGGTGGCAAACAGTGTGGGCTGTAGATTCTAAATGCCTGGGTTGACTTCTGACCCTATATCTACCGGTTTTTATTTAAATACTGTCTCTGCCTGGTCCCTCCTCCGTAAATGGGTATGGTGTCCACTGTGTAAGGGAATGAGGAAGGCTAGATGTGCTATAAAGTGCTTATTATGCCTGGCACGATGCCCCAATGTCTTGCTAAACCAAATATTTTCGCTATCCTTACATAGCTCTAGAAATTTGACAAAATATACTTTATTATCATAGATGTACTTTTCTTAGGCCTTTCTCAATTCTGAAAAGCATAACAGGTTTACAGATATAATGGAGTGAAAGGACACCTGGTTTTGGGATCACATTTTGACAGGCTTGCACTGTCATGTCAGGATGAGAATTTAGCCTCAAGAGTTCGTATTGCCTAGAAATGCGCTGACAGTGTTACAGTTGAACTTACTACTTAATACAAAAGATTTTATTAGATCCCAAAATGTTAAACACATCGAATAACTATTCTTTAGTTCATTAAGTACAAACTATAGTTGGTATGTTCCAAAGAAATGAATTTTTATGGCAAATAAAGCTTTTCCTAAAATTGTTTTAGAAGTCCTTTTGTTGGTAACATTTAAAACATCTCAGTGACCACTCACCAGATTTGCCTGTTGTCTGTTCAGACTCTTGATATTTCCTTCCTCTTTCAGCGTTTTTTTTTTTTTTTTAGTGCAGTTTTCATTGTGGGATCCACCAAATGTTAGTAAAACAAAAAATGAGCATTAATGTTGCACTATAAATCATCAAATTGGATAGCGACTAACTAGTCTGTTTGTTTTAAGCTGCTGGATACAATTTTCATGGGGATAGGAACTGAAGTACTTCAAATAATGTGAGCTTAAACATGTTACTTCTTTGAAACGACCAGAACTACTTGATGTTTAACATCTAAAATCCTAAAGTAAATTCTAGATTTGGAGAGGGAATTGGCAAAACTAACATTCTTTGTAGCAAAATGTCCCTTAGTAATAGTCAAGTTGACCTCATTTCAGTAGTTCATAAAGGAAAATCCAAAGCCCTCAGTGAATTACCTGACCACATAGTTGATTTTGGTCACTGTAAATGCAGACAAATCACCTAGTACTGGAAGCTCACGGTGGTAGACTTCACTATCACATTACTTTAACTACGGTCACGGATTTCTCAACTGATGATGTGAACTATTTTAGGAACAATCACAAAGATGACATTCTTCACTGTATTTGCATTTGTAACCACCAAGCAAGTAGGGATCTACCCTTGACGCATGGTTTGAGGTAAGGGTCAGAGGGACCACTAAAGGAGCAGAGCCAAGTAGAAACATGGATGCCTCCAGTGGACCGTGTAGAATTTCTTGATAAAGCACCTAAAGCTTTAGTTTTAATACTTGAAAAGTTTTAAAAACCCATGCATAAAACTTGTGGAATACTGGTAAAATACACATATCCCTAGGTCTAGTGAACTAAAATTTGTAGAGTTAATAATTTTCAGTAAAAAATCCAGCATAATTATTGTGATACAAGGGATCGTTGGGTAACATCTTAAAAATGAATGCTAGAAAAAGATCAACATCACTAGTCATTAGGGACATAGAATCAAAATACGTCACAGCCATTTGGAGGGCTATTATAAAAAACCCAGAAAATTAGTGTTGGCAAGGATGTGGAGAAACTGGAACATTTGTGCATTGCTGGCGGGAATGTCAAATGGTGCAGCTGCAGTGGAAAAGTTTGGCAGTTCTCAAAAAGTTAAACAATTATCCTGTTGTCTTAGTCATCTGTGTTAACCATAACAGAATACCTGAGACTGGGTAATTTAAAAGAACAAATTTATTTCTCATAGTTCTGAAGACTGAGAAGTCCATGATCAACATGCTGGCAGACTGGTATCTGTTGAGGACCCAGTCTCAGCTTCTAGGATGGGGTCTGTTGCTGTGTCATCGTATGGTGGAAGGGAATCGAAGGGCAAAAAAGGAGGTAATTGGTTCTCTTGAGCCCCTTTATAAAGGCACTAAATCCATTAATGAGGGTGGAGCTCTCATGACATAATCACCCCCTAAAGCCTCACCTCTTAGTAACACATTGGTGGTTGCTTCAACATATGAATTTGGTGGAGAGACATTCAGACCTTAGCATATGTGATCTAGCAATTCCGCTCCTGGATATGTATCCCTAAAGGACCTAAGGGACTTCAAGAGAGACGGTACAGCTATGTTCATAGCATTATTCATAACAGCCAAGAGGAGGAAACAATCAGCAGATGAGGGGTAAACCAAATGCGGTCTATGGATATAATGGCGTATTATTTGGCCATAAAAAGTTTTGGTATTTGCTACCACATGGCTTTTTCCCAGGGAAAGTATTATTTTTTGACAAAACACCTTGATAGGTCATGGTTCTACGAGGCAGAGATGTGAAACAGAAAGCTAACTTGCAAATAATAAAAAGATGGGAGTTCCTTTGAGCTAAAGTGGCAAAGGAGGAAGAGGTTCATCCCTACCCATCTGCCCCCTCCTCATTATTTTGAAGAAAAACAGGGGCCTGACCCTCCAGATCTTTCTTTTCTGGAGGACACTGGTCGAAAAGTAGTTGCCCCAGTGACTATTTGAGCAGCTGATGGCTTGCTAAGTAAGAATGCCAGTCACAAAAGGGCAACTCTTGTTTGATCCCATTCATATGAAGGCAAATTCAGAGAGTGAAGTAGTGGTTACCAGGGTCTGGGGTGAGGGTGGAATTTGGAACTCTTTTTCAGTAGGCACAGAGTTTCAGTTTGTAGTGATAAAAAATGCATGTAAGCCGGGTGCGGTGGCTCGCGCCTGTAATCCCAGCACTTTGGGAGGCCGAGGTAGGCGGATCACTTGAGGTCGGGAGTTTGAGACCAGCCTGGCCAACGTGGTGAAACCCTGTCTCTACTAAAAAATACAAAAATTAGCCGGGCGTGGTGGCACACACCTATAGTCCCAGCTACTTGGGAGGCTAAGGCACGAGAATTGCTTGAACTGGAGAGGCAGAAGTTGTAGCGAGCCGAGTTCATGCCACTGCACTCCAGCCTGGGTGACAGAATGAGACTGTTTAAAAAAAAAAAAAAAATACAAAAACAAAAACAAAACAAAAAAAAAATCATGTAGACAGTGGACACACCCAATAACTGATACCCCTGAATTATATGCTTAAAAATGGTTAAAATAGTAGATTTTATATTTTGGCTCCCCCCCGCCCCCCCCAAATAAAACAGGTGAAAAAGGAAGAGCTTAGACTTCAAACAACTAACCTCCCACCCCAGAAGAAAAAAAAAAAAGCTAGCATGTTCCATGTCATATACAGAAAGGGGAAAATGCATTATTCTCTGAATGGGCGCCTTTCGAAAGACATGCTTAAAGCAAGTGCCCTCCTGCTGCTACAGACAAGTGCAAGGCTGCCTGTGTCAGGAGTAAAGGAAGAATACTGAGAACCCCAAGTGATACTAAAAACGTCCTTTGTTGTCCCTGCTGGGTGGAACAGGGCAGAGCGATGTTAGTGTGGATTAGCTCCCTCTGGTTGCTGAAAGTGAATTCACAGTTTGTTCTAGTCCCCTTTTAGATGACATTGGAAATGATAAAATTACAGTAGTTGATAAGAGTCAATGGCATATTTTCAAACGTCCTGATGTTCTTTCTCTTCAACTGCCATAACTAGTCCTAGGTCTGGACTTTTCCCCTCAGAATGCATTCAGATACACTTTATCAGCAGGTCTGCTATTTTATCACAGTATTTTGGCCAAATCTTTTTTTTTTTTTTTTGAGACAGGGTCTCATTCTGTCTCCCAGGCTGCTGGAGTACAGTGGCGTGATTTTGGCTCACTGCAGCCTCGACCTCCCTGATCCTCCCACCTCAGCCTCAAGTAGCTAGACTACAGGCAGGTGCCAACATGCCCAGCTAATTTTTGTATTTTTTGTAGAAATGGGGTTTTGCCATGTTGCCCAGGCTGGTCTTGAACTCCTGAGCTTAAGTGATCCACTCACCTCGACTTCCCAAAGTGCTGGGGTTACAGGCATGGGCCACCATGCCCAGCCCAGACTTCCTTCTCACCCAGGAAATTCCAAAATGTCTTTACATATATATTCTTATATTGTGTAATATAAGATTCTGAAGTCCATTACTGGCTAGAATAATAACTAGAAATTGCTTAATATTATTTCACATTGCATTTGAACTTAATCTTCACAGTAACAATTAGGTAGCATTACTTGGATTTCATGGATGAGGAAAACCACGATACAAAAAGTTCACACAGCCAGTAAGCAGATGATCCTGACTTCATAGTCATACACAGCCTGGATTGAGTCCCAGCAGGAGCACATGGGCATGGACATCTATCAGATTTGGGAACTGGCGTAGCCAAGCAAGAAATAGGAGACGGAATCAGGAGTTACGATTCCATGCTTAGGACCATCCCAGATGGATGGCTGCCTCCCTCCGGGAGCTGCATTCTTGAGGTTGCAGGCATCCAGGGCCAAGGTGCTTCTGTGAGGTGTGCCAGCATGTGCCACTCTGCTGGATACAAGCTATCATGTTCTGAGGGCTGCTTCCCTCTCAGCATAAGAAGGGGCTTCTGTTGGGATGTGTAAGCTTCTTCGTAGGGTCCACTTGAGTCTTTTCTTTTTTAGAGAGTCTTGCTCTGTCAGCCAGGCTGAAGTGCAATGGCGTGATCCCAGCTCAGTGCAATCTCCACCTCCTGGGTTCAGGCAATTCTTGTGCTTCAGCTTCCCGAGTAGCTGAGATTACAGGCACATGCCACTACGCCTGTATAATTTATTTTTTGTAGAGACAGAGTTTTGCCGTTGGCCAGGATGGTCTTGAACTCTTGGGCTCAGTGATCTGCCTGCCTCGACCTCCCACAGTGCTGGAATTACAGGTGTGAGCCATCACACCCTGTCTACTTGAATATATATATAGTCAAGAATAGTTGGCTATACTTTCATCTTTGCCCAGTTCTAAGTGATTGGTTTCAGGATCCAATAAACTCTACAGGTAAATCCATTAAGTAATGGTCTATACCAGTGGTTCCTTGACTGTCAGCAGAATTACCTGAAAGGCTTCTTAAAACAGATTTCTGCCCCCACCTCCCAGGATTTGATTCAGGCGGCCTGCTGTGGAGCCTGAGTGTACATTTCTAACAAGTTATCAGGTACTGCAGATGCTTCTGTTCTGGAGACTGTGCTGAGAACCACTATGCTCTCTCTTTCCAGGGACAGTAAGGATCCCACTAAAAACAAGACAAGAATTCGATTTTTATCAGTTTACTAAATCAACATCTTATGTTTCTGTACTAAACACTAGCCACTACTTGGTTTATTACTGTTGTGATTATGGTTACGAAACAGGAACATCTTGCATACCCCTAATGGTGCGAATAAAATCAACCGTGTCAGTACCTTTGAGCACTTCATAACTTAAAATTCTAAAAAGTTGAGATTTGGGCCTACAGTTTGCTATTTAACAGACCAGGTCTGGTCTTGACAGTAAAGCCACCGTCAAAAGCTGCATTAAGAACCTCATCCAGGCAGCTCGCTGTGACAAAACTTAAATCCTGTCGCACATTGCCTGGGATTCCCTCAAGGTCTTTTTCATTTCTCCGAGGAATAATGACTTGCTTCAGTCCCGCTCTGTGTGCCGCCAGCACTTTGTCTTTAATTCCACCCACCTGTAAGGAGAGAAAAACGTTTTTAGGGTTAATGATCACCCTGAAGCTGAAAGAAATCCTGACCCAGCTTGCTTTCACTGAATTTACTACTATTTTAAAACAGCCAAATCATCTTCCGTTTTGTTACAGTATGAGCTAGGAAAGCCAGGAAAAAGGTTGGTAAGTAGTGACCTTTTTAAAATGTTTCAATTGGTGTTGTATTAAAGACTGATGGGGGGGCGGATTTTAAATTGTTCATAGGTATGAGTTCCCCTTCTGTCAATGATTCTTTTTATAAATACTGTCAAAGTAAACACTGACATTCCAGGTGTCATCACAACTGTCTTGTCTTTAGGTTGATCTGAAAAAGCAGCACGTGATTCTGACCATGCATGAGCGCCGCTCCTGCAGAGCTTAGCTGTGTGCTGGGGTTACTTCCCTCTCTACAGGTTTAAAGCCAGGACTTTCGTGCTGGTTAATGAAGAAAACATATCCCCAAACTAGGCTCCTATGGTGGCTTTCAAACACGTCTACAATGGTCCCCTGGCTTGAATGTGGGCCAGGCTTTGTGACTTGGTAAGAAACAGAGTGTGGTAGGAGTGATGCTGTATGATCCCCACGGCTGAGTCACACAAAATGAGAGCTGCTGCCTGGATCTCTCTTGATCACCTGCCCTGGAGGTGGCCAGTTATCATGTCTGAGGTCACTCAAGCAGCCTATGGGCAGACCCATCAGGTGAGGACCTGGGGCCTCCTGCCACCAAACAAGACCAATTTGCCAGTTACATGAGTCAACCACCATGGAAGCAACTTCTCCAGCCTGTCAGCCCTCATGTGACTGTGGCCTGGCTGGAACCTAAACTGTAAGCCCAGAGACCCTGGGCCACAGGAACCCAGCTCAGCCTCTCCTTAATTCCTAGCCCACAGAAACATGGAGAGTATGAAGTATTCTTGCTTTGGAGTAATGTGTTGTGCAGCAATTGCTCATAAATACTGCTCTCAGTCACAGCACCCAGCACATGCAAGCCCTGGAGACAGCCCTCTGGGAGCACTCTGAGCATGTGTTCCAATTAAGACTGGTTGCTACAGGCCTTCCTGCCCCACTGGCATCTTTCAAGGTTTTCTTCATGCTGCTGAAGTACTCCTTCAAAATACCCTCTTCAAAAGAGTGTAAGATGAACTGATGCCTTGCATATTTGAAAATATTTGACTTTCACACTTGACTGATAGTAAGGCCATGCATACAAGACTAGATTTAAAACATTTTCCCTCACAGCTTTCGTTACTATTTTTTTTTTGAGACAGTCTCACTCTGTCACCCAAGCTAGAATGCAGTGGCACGATCTTGGCTCACTGCAACTTCCGCCTCCCAGGTTCAAGCGATTCTCCTGCCTCAGCCTCCCGAGTAGCTGGGATTACAGGCATGCGCCACCACATCTGGATAATTTTTTGTATTTTTAGTAGAGACAGGGTTTCACCATGTTGGCCAGACTGGTCTCAAACTCCTGACCTCAAGTGATCCACCCACCCTGGCCTCCCAAAGTGTTGGAGTTACAGGCGTGAGCCACCACACCCAGCCTCATTACTATTTTTAAAACAATTTTTTGTAGAGATGAAGTCTTACTATATTTCCCAGGCTGGTCTTGAACTCCTGGACTTAAGCTATCCTGTTTAGCCTCCCAAAGTGCTGGGATTACACACATCAGTCGCTGCGCCCGGCCCATTTTCCTCATAATTTTTAAGGTACTGCACATCCAGTGTCAGTGCTGAGGCCACTTTACCCTCAGTGATCTGAAAAGTCAAGAGGATGAAATGTTTTTCCTGGTTAGTAATGGTCCTTTCGATCTGAAGATGCCTAACTTTTAGGAAATGTTCAATTATTTCTTGGATAATTTGTTCCATTTCATCTTCCTGTTAGAACTCCTTTTAGATGTTGGAGTTCTAACAATTGTTAGAACAAATTGTTTTTCACTGTAGTTTTTTCCTGAATAATTCTCTGACCACTTTTAAATCTCAAAGCCCCGTCTTGTCCTCTGTTCTCCAAAGAGGTTTTCTCCAGCCTTCGCAGGCCTTTCCTTCAAGTGCTGCTGCTTTCCGTCCTGC
This sequence comes from Colobus angolensis palliatus, assembly GCF_000951035.1. Classification (NCBI taxonomy): domain Eukaryota; kingdom Metazoa; phylum Chordata; class Mammalia; order Primates; family Cercopithecidae; genus Colobus; species Colobus angolensis. The sequence continues at coordinate 1,391,756 of NW_012116744.1, forward strand.
CTCTTGTAATAGTCTGGAGCTGAAGGTGTACTCCAGGCCGCTGTGGCTCTCCTCTCCTGAGGCTTTGGAAGCCTTTACTTGGGCTACAATTTGCTCTGAGAGGGGACCAAGTAGAAAACCCATTTGTTCTACAGAGGTTCTAAGAATAGAAAAAAGTATCCGGGCGTGGTGGCGCACGCTTGTAATCCCAGCTAGTTGAGAGACTGAGGCAGAAGAATCACTTCAACTTGGGAGGCAGAGGTTGCAGTGAGCCAAGATTGTGCCACTGTACTCCAGCCTGGGCAACAGAGCCAGACTCCATCTCAATAGGAAAAAAAAGACTATTTCCTTTTTTTTCCTCATCTTGCTATGAACCTGCCAAAATCTTGTTGTAGACTAAATTGTTGTCTAGTCTATTGTAGACTAATACTGGCAACTAATAACTTAAAATCTAAATACTCTTAAGTTCTGTACATTTTATCACAATATTTTTATAAGCAGTTTAGGATCTGGAGCCTCAAGACCCCACATGTATAGAACCTTTTCAAAATGTAGTCATTAGATATGGTTAATCTTTATTAGAGTTTCCATTCTATACTAGCAAAGTTTTCTGCAGGGGGAGAGGAGGTCTCAAAGAAACTTCAAATTTAAGAAATGGGCTTAAAGCTTAAAAACAGCTACTATCCTATTTTGCACACGTGCTATATCTTTAACCATTTGTCAAGTAGAACAAGGCCTCAAATTTTCATGTGAACTGCCGGTATTTCTGATGACCACACTAATATTTTTTCCCTTAGCAAATCTTCTTAGAATGGAAAACATGGGCTGAATGCGGGGGCTCACGCCTGTAATCCCAGCACTTTGGGAGGTGGAGATGAGAGAACTGCATGAGGCCTGGAGTTTGAGACAAGCCTGGACAACACAGACAGACCCTGTCTCTATACAAAATAAAATAAATTAGCTGAGCATGGTGGCGTGCTCCTATAGTCCCAACTATTTGGGAGACAGACAGGAGGATCGCTTGAGCCCAGGAGTTGGAGGCTACAGTGAGCTACAATCACACCACTGCACTCCAGCCTGGGCAACAGAGTGAAACCTATTTCAAAAAAAAAAAGCAGGGAAAATGTGAAAAACTGTCAGTTTTTATTTGATCAAAATTTTAAAATATGAATTAGTTACAGGTATAAAAATTTAATATATACTTAAAACCAAGGTTTTCATAGAAGGCAAAACCCCTATTTAAAAATAATATTAATTTTAAAAAATTAAATTAAAAAACCATATAAATTGGTTTTTTCATACTTACTGGAAGAACAAGACCTCTCAGTGTAATTTCTCCAGTCATGGCTACATCTGAACGTACCAGCCGCCCACTAAAAAGTGAGGCAAGACAGGTTACTATGGTAACTCCCGCAGATGGTCCATCTTTTGTGACAGCTCCAGCTGGGAAGTGCAGATGGATGTCTGTGTTGTCAAGAAGATCAAAACTTCCAAAAGCTTTAAAAAGGAAAAAAGGACTTTAATGTAGAAAAATTACACCTGTTTTTCTCCTAAAAAAAAAAGTCACAAACAAAAGTGAATATTTAGGGTAAATGAATTCTTCAAAATATTAGTGGAGAGTACAATTTGAGTGAGGGTCTAGAAGAACAGTTCCACTCTAAGTCGGATTAAAACAAAATAAACCTTTTGAATTAGTTTCTAGTTCAGGCACTAGTCAAATAGTCCTGAAATGGGAACTAGAATTTCCACAGGGGTTCAAAAGCAACGGTGTGTACTTCGCTAGATGCGTAACTAGCAGTCTCGAGCTCACGCCAGTCTCCACCATGGAATAGTGTCACCTCCTGGGTCATGCCTGCCTGGCCGGGTGCAGGCTCCTACCGTTAGTCAGCTGGTACTTCTTTGCGTTGCTGCGCAGCCAGCTGATAGCGAGGTGGGCGGACTCCTTCATCACGTCCCCGAGCTGGCCGGTCAGAGTTAACTGGCCCTCGCCATCCATTCGACTCGCCTCCACGAACATGATTTCTCCACCTAAGGGAGTCCAAGCCAAACCTATTGCTACTCCTGGCTGACTCAAACGCTGAGATACCTTGAAAGAAGAAGAATGATCAGAGTTGGGCTGGCAAATGCCGAAGTGTTTGCAGGTGACTGATACCACACAATCCTGCAAGAGTCGGCTGATTCCACAGAGGACTTCAGCCACTTACCTCAAAGTCCTTGTTACCTAACATCATTCTGAGTCACATTCAGCACTTACTCTCTGGCTTTCTGCCAGGAGAAAGACCTAAACTTCCTCTTTGACATTTATCAGAAGCAATTTTACCTTAAAACATATGTAAATAACTTTGCTTTTTATGAGCCAGATCTAGTTACACATGCCCTAGTTTTCAAGGAATAAACCCAATAGTTTTATCTAAGTGTCTTTATTGGGTTTCACCATGTTGGCCAGGCTAGTCTTGAACTCCTGACCTCAAGTGATCTGCCTCCTCGGCCTCCCAAAGTGTTGGGATTACAAGCATTAGCTCCCGGGTAGATGGAACTACAGGCACCCACGACCATGCCCAGCTAATTTTTGTATTTTTTTGTAGAGATGGGGTTTCACAATGTTGCCCAGGCTGGTCTTGAACTCCTGGGCTTGAGCAATCTTCCCATCTTGGCCTCCTAAATTGCTGGGATTGCAGGCATGAGCCACCATGCCCGGCCAAGATCTTACTGATTACCATGTTGCTTCAAGAAGCCAAGCCAGGCCGGGCGTGGTGGCTCAAGCCTCTAATCCCAGCACTTTGGGAGGCCGAAACGGGCGGATCACGAGGTCAGGAGATCGAGACCATCCTGGCTAACACAGTGAAACCCCGTCTCTACTAAAAAATACAAAAAAACTAGCCGGGCGAGGTGGCGGGCGTCTGTAGTCCCAGCTACTCGGGAGGCTGAGGCAGGAGAATGGCGTAAACCTGGGAGGCGGAGCTTGCAGTGAGCTGAGATCGGGCCACTGCACTCCAGCCTGGGCGACAGAGCGAGACTCCGTCTCAGAAAAAAAAAAAAAAAAAAGAAGCCAAGCCAGTTTCCAGTATTCCTCATTTGCTGGAGAGTCTTGGTACTTTGGGCAGAAGCAACTGGTAAATTGTTAATTGGAAGGGTAGGTGGTATACATAATTACGTATAGCCAAACTTAGGGCATCTAGGCTTACAATTACTATCCTGACTTGATAACAAGTGTTCTGATATTAACCTGAAAATGGGAATAATGCCAAATTTGTGTAACTTAACATCTACATATACGGGGGGGGAACTGAAGTTACTATCAAACCTGGAATCTCTATGATCAAGGCTAACAGTGGTTATCTAAGAAGCAAAGGACCTACAATTCTTAGACTTGGAGTCATATTCTTTAAGGACGTGTTCTGAAACTGTAACAATCAAGCATCTGGTTTCCATGTATTTCTCCCTCAGAAATGATGAAGTACAAGTAAATATGAAGGTATAGGATAAGACACATGCTGCTTTCTTGCTCTTGAATGGAGACAGTTTTCCAGCCATCTTAACCCCTTTACACAAAACAATTTGTGTTTTACAGCAAATAAGCGACTCAACATAATTTCAATATGGTGTTTATCTACCAGTACTTTCCTTTCAGCTTCTAGTCCCATGACAGGTTTGTGAAGTCATCAGTTACATTAGCCAAGACAGGCCTCGACTTGAAGTCTAGAATGTTTTTCCCACTATATGCCAAAGTAGAATGTGGGTATCTCAGGGTCATTTTTGTTGTTCAATTTCCCACCTGTACAATTGTTATGATTCAGTTTCCTTTTGTGTCTAATAAATCTTGTTCCATGAAATGATCAATTTCTTCTGAAATAATTCTATCAATAAGGTAAATATGCAGATTAAGGAAGAATTTAATCTAAGTAAAAATCTAAAAATAGAATGTGTCTTCTAATGTATGATTGCATTCTTAATACATCAATGCTGTTAGTTTTTAAGGAACATTTGGAGTATCTAATCATTGACAATTTCATACTACTCTTCCCTCTTAAAAATAGTGATATTTGATTGAAATCGTAAGTATGCACAACTCTTTGTGACCCTTTCAAGCCTAGACCAACATGTATAGACCCATCAGAGGGACCCATATTTGACATTCATTCAACGGTCTTTTCCAAGCATCCTGATGCAGGCTCTGTTACAGGCCATGGGGACATAAGCATGAATACCTCCCGGCACTGAGAGACTAAAGGCATCAGACACAGGAGCAGTTATACTCCAGTGTGGGGAGCCCTGAAGAGGCAAGGTTCCCTCCCTGTCTGGAGAGAAGACACAGGTGTCACAGGGGAGGCTGAGTCTTAAAATACGAGTAGGAGTTTGCCAGCAGATGCCAAGGAATGGAGATATGAAGAATTTTGTAGGTCTTCTTTCCAAGGACAAGCCCGGCGTCACGTGAGACACAGAACCTAAGCTGTCAAATTGCTGTGGTGTGCAGGTTACCCTGTAGTGGTGTTCACACCATCAACTGGTTTCTTTTGTAGCTCACAGAGCACTTTGAATGCTCCTGTCAGGGCTGTCACCACAGAAGTGATCCATCTGGCAACCTCTTTAAAGTCTTAGTACTGAGATCCCAAGTCTTGAATTCATGAATATTTGATTTTTCTAGTTGTAGATTTGTTTCAGTAGCATTCAGAAATGGGAAGAGCAGATTCTACATCCCTCGGAGAGGTGCTGGGGTCCACCACTGTCATCTCTTAAGCAGCATTAAGCAGCCCCAGGCTGGCCTGACACTTGCATTGCTGAGAACCAGCTGCTCTCCAATCCTTCCAGTAAGGCCTTTTCTTGGCACAACGGCGGATTCCTGTGGGGGCCTGGGACCAGACTGAACGTGCAGCATCAGTGCTGCCCTCAACAGGTGGCACAGCAGGTTTATATGGAGCAGAATGGAGAAGTAATTTACTACCATGATTCTTTGGGGGCATTTAGTTGGTGTTTACACTCGTTCTCAGTTCTAGCAGCTGAGTTTGTTTGCTTGAAAGGCAAGCATGATGACAGAATCTCCTGGAATTCGCTTCTGGATGCATTCTATTCAGGAGGCTTTAAAGTGTCTTCATGTCTATCCTCTTCTTCATTATTTTCTCAGAGCAAGTAACCTTTAGACAAGGGCTTTTCATACACCATGGTCAGAAGCCAACACTGAGGCTTTTATATGAGGTGGGGGACACTTGAAAACATGAGAGTCAGGAATAATGAAATGACAGAATCCTGTCCCCAACCAGGTATACTGATCCTTTGTCCCTTTGGAGGTGCCTAATGTCCATTCCTTTTCCTAAAACCAGCCTGATTTCCTGCAGTGACCTACTCTTTCCATGCAGGCTCCCTGAGGCAGAAAACTCAGGATTCTGTCTCCCAGTGAGAGAGTGAAAGGGCACAGCCAGGGACTGAGGAGGTGCCCAGGCCCACCTACTCGCGTGGCCCCTCCTCGGATTCGGGGCAGTTCTGAGTCTTGCCATGATAGCACATGCAGCGTGAGCGATGCCTAGGCTTCCTGGGGACACCTGCACCCACTCCTGCTCCTCCCCACTTTTTTTTGTAGTAACGTTTATTTTTATTTTACTTTTAAAACATGCACTTAATTGATCTTGTTTCTGTAGGAAACTTTATGTATTTTGAAAAGGTGACCTATGACACTGTTCCTAAATTTGAAATCTAGGCTAAGTTCCTGGAACCCATTTGATATGGTTTGGATCTGTGTCTCCACCAAATCTCATGTTGAACTATAATCCTCAGCGTTGGAGGTGGGGCCTGGTGGGAGGTGACTGGATCATGTAGGCAAATTTCTCATGAATGGTTTAGCCCCATCCCCTTGGTACTGTCCTCGCAATAGTGAGTGAGTTCTCACGGGAGGTGGCTGTTTAAAAGTGTGTGGCCACCTCTCCTCCTGTACTCTCTTGCTCCTGCTCTGGCCACATGATATGCCTGCTCCCCCTTCACTTTCTGCCAAGAACTGGAAGTTTCCCGAGGTCTCCCCAGAAGCTGATGCTGGAGCTATTTATTTATTTATTTTTGAGATGGAGTCTCACTCTGTGCCTCAAGCTGGAGTGCAGTGGCATGATCTTGGCTCATTGCAACCTCCGCCTCATGGGTTCAAGTGATTGTTCTGCCTCGGCCTCCCAAGTACTGAGACTACAGGTGTGCGCCACCACGCCTGGATAATTTTTGTATTTTTAGTAGAGATAGGGTTTCACCATATTGGCGAGGCTGGTCTCGAACTCCTGACCTTGTGATCCGCCTGCCTTGGCCTCCTGAAGTGCTGGGATTACAGGCGTGAGCCACCGCACCTGGCCTGATGCTGGAGCTCTACAGGCTCTGATTCCTGTAGAGCCTTCAGAACCGTGAGCCAATTAAACCTCTTTTCTTTATAAATTACCCAATCTCAGGTAGTTCTTTTTTTTTTTTTTGAGACAGTTTTCATTCTGTCACCCAGACTGCAGTGCAATGGTGTGATCACAGCTCACTGCAGCCTCAACCTTCTGGGCTCAGGTGATCCTCCCACCTCAGCCTCCCGGGTAATATTTTGTGTTTTTTGTAGAGACTGGGTCTCACTTTGCTGCCCAGGTTGGTCTTGAACTCAAGCAATCCACCCACCTTGGCCTCCCAAAGTGCTGGGATTTACAGGCATGAGCCACTGTGCCTGGTCTCAGGTATTTTTTTTATAGGAATGCAAGAATGAACTAATCCACTGTTTTTCAATCTGTTTAGGGAATACTAAAGGATATTATTAATGAATAAAAGTGTGCCTTCTTACCTTACCTCCCAACTGTCAGTTTGCTAGGTCAGTAACATTTTTTGACAATAATATATTTTTGTAGATTCATCTTCGATGAAAGTAAAAAAGTAGTAAGTGGTGGTATAAGGTTATTAACTATGTACAAAATTTGGATTAGAAAAACAGTGGGGATTTTTTGGTGATTGGGGATAGGTCTCTTTAGGGAGTATGGTAGTTGCAGAAATTAGTATTTGTTTATTCTTTTTTAGTATTACTGGGCAATATGGTGGGTACACTGACTCACCAAATTCGAACTCTGTGATAACGTGCACATGCTTACCACCATTTATCAGAGGAAGACATCAAGCTCAAGGAGACTGAGTTTATGATTTAGTGAGTAAGAGGCTGCCTTGCTAGTTTCAGGCCTTATTCTTCTACCCTTCTGAGCCCCTGCTTATGGCAGCTGGCACTTTCTCCTCACTGTCTCTGACATTCAGGAAGAGTCTAAACACTGCTCCTTCCTATCTGCCCCAGCCCCTGCTATCACCCTGGGTGTCTTCAGTGAAAGCATGATGCTCACCCAAAACCTGGCTTCTCAGTTCTTTAAATGCCTCCTGAACTCAGCCACCCTCTTCCAGGTACTTATCACCAACCGAAACCATACTACCTCTGAAACCCCTGACCATCATTTCTTATCCTTCTAGCTCGCCTGTACTCAAGCCATGAACTCCAGCACATTCCCATCATACAGCAGCTCTGCCCTAGCTTCACTCCTCTCTTGTGCAGCCCACACACGTTAGCCCCATCATTGTAATCTCTTCCTTATAAATAACTCAATATTTTTGTCCCTTTCTACATAATACCTTGCAAAAAGTATCCCTTCTCCCATCAAAAGCCATTTCCTCACTGGTGCTTTGGATCCCACCCCCTCTCACTTTCCTGGAGACTGTTTCTATCGTACCACTGCTCTGTCCTGCAACATCAGTCCTGTGCTCTCTACTGGATTACTCTTAGCAGCAGCTACTATTTTGAAAACATTCTCCCTTTGACATCCATATTCTCTTCTAGCTGCCTCATTTCTCTGCAACTGTTTACAGCCAAACTTCTAAAGAGCTGCCTACACACTAATTCTACTTCCTCGCCTCCCATTCTTCAACATACTCCAATTCCTACCATCCCCACCACTCCTTCCTTGTGAAATCTCTTTCAAGGTCACCAACAACCTGCATGCCATCAAATCCAATACACATTTGTTCTGACCTTGATCTTCTTTGATCTCGCAAACAGTAAACACATTTTGATGTCCCTTCTTTCTTGAAATATTCTCCTCTTCTGTCTCTATGGCAGCACAACATCCTGGTTTTCCTCTTCCCTGAAGGCTTGTTCCTTCCCAGTCCCTTTTTGTTTTTCCTGACTTCTTTGTTGGCTCCTCTTCTCTCTATATGATCCCTAAATAATGCTGTACTTCAGGGCTTGCTTCTAGGCTACCTGCTTTTTTATGTCTCCTTTTTTCTTAGGTGATGTCAAAGCCTCAATTTCTGGGGCTCTAAATATCCTCTATTTTCTGATAACTCTATAATCTATATCTCCATCTTGGGTCTTTCCTCGGAGCAATAGATCTGAATGTCCAAATATCTCTACTTCTATGCCTCGCCGATATTTCAAACTTTTATTTTATTTTTTTGAGACAGGGTCTTGTTCTGTCGCTCAGGCTATAGTGCAGTGGCGTGATCTTGGCTCACTGCATCCTCTGTCTCCCAGGCTCAAGTGATCCTCCCACCTCAGCCTCCCAAGTAGTTGTGACTACAGGCGTGAACCACCACACCCAGCTAATTTTTGTATTTTTTGTAGAGAAGGGATTTTGCCATGTCACCCAGGCTGGTCTTGAACTCCAGGACTCAAGCAATCCACCTGCCTCAGCCTCCCAAAGTGCTGGGATTACAGGCATGAGCCACCGCGCCTGGCCTGGATATTTCAACGTTAACGTGTTCAAAAGAGCCCCCAGTTTTCTTTGCAGCACTCCCTCCCCATCTCCCTCCCCCCGTCTTCCTCATCTCAGTAAACGGCACTACTACACACATACCCTGTCACTCTGGCCAGAAACCTGTAAGTCCCTTTTGATAACTGTTTCCTTCATTCCCCAATTGTTACCCATCAGCATGTCTACTTCTACCTCTAAAACAGACGTCAGATATAGCTAGAGTAGTTACTGTCTATCTCAGTACCACCGTTTGTTTTCTCTATAGCATCAACTTCAATTTGTGATTATTTGCTTACCTGTCGATTTTTTTTTCCTGCACTAAAGTGGGATCCATGAAGGCAGACATCATACTTTGCTTATTTACTACTGTATTGCCAGAAGCACATGTTAGGTCCTTAATAGGTATTTATTAAATGAATGAAACTCTTTCTAGAAGAAACCACAGACCCTAGACTGTAATTTACCCTAAGGGAGAATATAGGCATTTAGACAAAAAAAGGTATCTGCTGGGTTTGGTGGCTCATGCCTGTAATTCCAGCACTTTGGGAGGCTGAGGCAGGCGGATGGCTTAAGCTCAGGAGTTTGACACCAGTCTAGGACAACATGGTGAAACCCCATCTCTACAAAAAAATACAGAAAAAATTAGCTGGGTATGGTAGCACACGCCTGTGGTCCCAGCTACTCAGGAGGCTGAGGTGGGAGAATAGCTTGAGTCCAGGAGGTGGAGGTTGCAGTGAGCTATGATCATGCCACTGCATTCCAACCTAGGTGACAGAGTGAGACCTCATCTCAAAAAATAAAAAGTAAAAACAAACAAATGAAAGGTATCTTATAACATCTTGCGAACACCTCAACATGTATTCCAATATTCCTAGTATAACCTCTCTTCAGATTCTTTGCCTAGGAAAGCACAAAGAAATAGAGAAATAAGACTGGCCACTTGTGAAGCGCAAAGAACAGAGGCCCTGCTCAGGTCCACCTGTGAGCTCTCTGCAAAGAACAGAGGCCCTGCTCAGGTTGCATGTGACGTTTTTCTAGAGTAATAGAGCACTAGGTTTGGAGTTGGTCAGACCTAGAACCAAATCTCATTTCTGGCATAAGTTGTGTCTTCTCTCGAGTTATTTAAATACTCTAAGCCTGTTTCCTCAACTGTTATTGGAAAGACAACGATGACTGAGGATTAAATGATCACTTGTGGAGGGCCTTGCACAGCGCCTGACGCCAAGAGATACAAAAATGGTAGTGGTCAACAAGTTGAGCCCAGCCTCTCCCATTCCAAAACAGAGCACTAGAGTTGGTAAGAATATGAATGAGAATCTGATGTAGAGCAGATGCCTTTTAAAAAAACTCTAATATATCACTGCCACTCTTTTCTAGCAGCCAAGGGCAGGAATTATCTTGACCTGACAGGGTGCTGTAGAAGGGGAGAAAGAATAATGGACTTGGAATAAGCTGACCTGAGTCTCAATTCCAACTCTACCAACTGCACTTTATGTGAATTTGTACAACTCATTTAATCTCTTTAAACTTTTCCCTTGTATGTAAAATGGAATTATACTCCTAGCACAGTGACAGCCCTCATGGACAAGAAAGAAATGTTCTGTAAGTCTTAATTTTATAGACACAAAAGCAGAGGTAGACTGTGTGGTTAAGTAATTTGGGGCTGGTGGTCATCAGACCCCAGGTAGAGACAGACCCCAGGCTACAGGGTGAGTTCTCATTTTCAAGCATGAAAAAAATGAACACAATGTTCCCAACACTCAAACACCATGTCAGGCCTCTGAGCCCAAGTTAAGCCATCATATCCCCTGTGATCTGCATGTATACAACCAGATGGCCTGGAGCAAGTGAAGAATCACAAAAGACGTGAAAATGGTCGGTTCCTGCCTTAACTGATGACGTTCCACTATTGTGATCTGTTCCTGCCCCACCTTAACTGAGCGATTAACCTTGTGAAATTCCTTCTCCTGGCTCAGAAGCTCCCCGATTAATCTTGTGAAATTCCTTCTCCTGGCTCAGAAGCTCCCCAACTGAGTACCTTGTAACCCCCGCCCCTGCCAGCAAGAGAACAACCCCCTTTGACTGTAATTTTCCACTACCCACCCAAATCCTATAAAACAACCCCACCCCTATCTCCCTTCACTGCCTCTTTTTGGACTCAGCCCACCTGCACCCAGGTGAAATAAACAGCCTTGTTGCTCACACAAAGCCTGGCTGGTGGGCTCTTCACATGGACGCATGTGACACACCACGTCTTCCATTCTAAGATGCTATTAATAAAAGACAAAATGGCTACTGGAGTCTTTCTGCAGACTCTCGTTGGTAAAAGTGTTACTACGTAAAGCTCACATGCTACAAGGAAACTAAGGTTCTCTGATGCTAACCATGAGAGCTGGTAAGCAATGTTTATAAAATTTCTCATTTCTGTTCTCTTGGCTCTTTCTCTGCTAATGCTCCAGGAATGTCAGCAATGCTCCCAAACTTAACATCAGCAGAAATGGCTGGGCAAGAGGGGTATATGCAACAGAGACATGCATTAATCTTTTGCCTTTATTTGCTGCTCTAGTTTAAATCCTCAAAGAACTGTTGGAATGTAGTTTTCTGGAAGCCTAGAGAAAAAGGCCATCGGCCATGCAGGAGTCAAAACCTGTTTGTGTCTTCACTCTCAAAGTCACTGGATCCTCCCAGAACCAGAAAGCGGGTTTTGTTCACTTTCTCAATCAACAATGTTTTGCTCAAGTTCTTTCAACACTTCAAAATTCAAATCCATGATATCTTAAGAATTCAAATAATCCAAAACAATGCTTCTGATTCTATTGTTCAAGTCCAGATTTACTGTCAAGAGTAAACAAGTTCTATTCTTGTAACTGAGAGCTCTGAGAGAGGCTCATTAGCTTTAATGACCAGCTTAGAGTTTAAATGGATAAACAAGACAGGCTTGGGGGCTATTTCTCATCAACTCAGTTGTAAGAACTTGAGGAAAACCTATCTACTGGTAATGATTTCAAATGTTAGATGGAGAGATTATCTTCTGCATAATTTATCAGATTTATTTTCTGAAAATATTTTTTCCTTAAACTGATAAGGAGGTGATGATAAAGCTAAATTCAATAGTATAATACAAACATTTTTATAGTAACCAATCTATGAAGGCTCATCTAAGCACCTTATAAATTATTTCACAACACCCTTAACAGTTATATTCTAACATCTATTTCCATCAGTTGCCTCAACTCAGTCTTGGCGCTCAGGCCTTCTGCTGTGAGGTATAGTTAGGAGAGAAAGATGAAAACAGGGCCAGACCTGCATGTGGGTTTAACCCTAAAGGAACTATTAACAATGGGACAACAGGTTCCTGAAAGATGTCATCTGGGTCTGCACTAGCACAGTCTGAAGCTAAGCTATGCTCATGTTTCCAGACCTGTATCAGGTTGATTCTCCGCCTCTTCCCCCAAGCCCTTGATAGCACAAAGAAATCCCTCATTAAAGTACACATACGAATATGGAATTTTTCTAAGGAGAAGAGTCAGAGGCATTGTTCTTAAAAAGGAACTGAATGGTAGAGAATAAAATGAGACTGGGGTTCTAAAAAAGGATATGGCTGGGATCTCTGGCTCCTGGCAACAGTCATATTATCACATTAAGCAGTAAAACGCAATACCATACAGAAATAAAGTTTCCATCTTAAGGCAAAATTCAGCCTCTGGAAACACCCAATTCTACTTCTCTATTAAGCAACCACCTGAGAGAACCAGTGAGTACCAACCAAAAAAAGGAGAATGGAGCGAGACTCGCCGAGCCGCAGACCCTGAGATGTGGATCTTTGTGAAGACCCTCACAGGCACGACCATCGCCCTTGAGGTCGAGCCCAGTGATGCCACTGAGAATGCCAAAGTCAAAATTCAAGACAAGTAGGGCATCCTACCTGACCAGCAGTGTCTGATCATTTGAGGGCAAACAGCTGCAGGATGGCCGCACTCTCTCAGACTACAACATCCAGAAAGAGTCCACCCTGCACCTGATGCTGCGCCTGCGAGGTGGCATTACGGAGCCTTCCCTCTGCCACCTTGCCCAGAAATACAACTGTGACAAGATGATCTGCCACAAGAGCTGTGCTCGCCTGCGCCCCCATGCTGTCAACTATTGCAAGAAGTGTGGCCACACCAACAACCTACGTCCCAAAAAGGTCAAATAAGGCTCTTCCTTCCCCAGAGGGCAACCTCCTGCCCAGGCCCTGTGGCCCTGGGGCCTCAGTAAAGTGTTCCTTTCATTGACTGGAGCAAAAAGCAAAGAAAAAAAAAGAAATTGATCACCTCCATTTCATACATCGGGGGCCCAAGGATGTCTTTCAGAGCATGGAAATCAATCAAAATCGGCATTTCAGGTGGTAGAGCCAAGTCAGTAGTGTCACTGATAGATTCAGGTTTTTCATCTTCTAAGATGTGTTCTCTGCAACCTAAACGAAAAAAAAAAAATGTATTTAGAAGTTCTAAGACATTTGCAGGCTGGAAAATTCACTAGCAGTAAATATCAAACAAAAGCCCAGTCAGTGGACCTCAAAAGTTCAGTCACTTTTATGCATTTATCAAGGCACAGACATTCACCTGCATATCTGTGGCATGCAGGTGAAATAATTTGTCTTTCAAGAGCTCACTGAGGGTGGTATTTGCAATTGCCTTGTTCAATTACTTTTACTTGCTTATTGTCTATCTCCCCCATTAAAGTGTAAGTTCCAGAAGGGAAACAACTTTGCCTGTCCTTTTTGACCATTATATTCTTAAGAACAATTCCCAGCACTGTTCAACTTAATGGCCTACAGCTAGGCCAAAGACTGAAGAGCTAAATGCAGTAGGTTACTTTGCATTCTGTGATCTAACAATTCTCTGTTCCATCAGAATAACTCACGGCTTGTGACAAACTTTTCAAGTCCCTCTTCAGAGGAGTCTGATCAGTCTCCCCTCCTCTCTTCTCTCCACACCCGCCCCACTTTTCTTTTCTTTTTTTTTTTTTTGAGACAGGGTCTAGTGTAGTAGTGTTAACACAGCTCATGCTGCCTTGACCTCCTGGGCTCAAGCGATCCTCCCTCCTTGGCCTCCCAAAGTGCTGTGATTACAGACATGAGTTGCTGCACCTGGTCAGGTGTTCTGTTTTCTAATGGGCAATGTAAACCTGGACGTGATGGAACCCATGTAAGCAGTGCCTCTTTTGTAAGCATATAGCTTAACTCTAAGGTTATCATTTTCTAATAAATAAATATAATTGGCAGTGCCAGGGTAAGAGAATACAAAGACTGGTTTGAAATCCCTGTAATAATGGGCCATCTCCTTTATCTGCCTATAAGCCCTGCATGGCTGATATCTTGTCCAAATATTGACTCATTTTGGTTTGGACCTAGACATACAAGGAGCAGGACCCAGGTGACTTATCAGACCACCTTCTGTATCAATCTTTGTAATTCCAGTTCAAGTAATGAAAAATATTACATAATCTGTGGCCAGAAACCAAAAACGGGGAGTAGAGGTTTTAAAACTGCAGGAAATACCTGGCTGTATTCGATCTCATTCCCAGCTTTTTCTTTTAGTTTGTCATAATTGTTCTAACTTCTTGTCTCATGAAGTGTTTTGTTTTAAAATCTTTCATTACCTTTTTTTTAACATACTATTCCTTCTGAAAGTGATTGCTTTATATATTAATACGCACATATAGTAATTATGCAGTTATCTAACATTGTCTGTCTATATTGTTTGAGATGGAATCTTGCTCTGTCACCCAGGCTGGAGTGCAGTACCT
>NW_012116744.1:1406723-1418142 GCF_000951035.1 Colobus angolensis palliatus
TGGTAGTTTTAGTAGAGATGGGGTTTCACTATGTTGGCCAGGCTGGTCTCGAACTCCTGACCTCAGGTGATCTGCCCACCTCAGCCTCCCAAACTGCTGGGATTATAGGTGTGAGCCACGGCACCCGGCCTAATGTTTGTATTTTTAGTAGAGACGGGGTTTTACCATGTAGGCCAGGCTGGTCTTGAACTCCTGACCTCAAGTGATCCGGCTGCCTCGGCTTCCCAAAGTGTTGGGATTACAGGTGTGAGCCACCGTGTCTGGCAATATATCTCTATATACTTATTTTAGTTTTGCTGTGGTTCTTCCATTTTTTCCACTAACTCTTTTCCTTTCAAAAGTGATTACTGAGTATGTTTAATACTGGTAGACCCTTATTTTATTTTTATATTTTCTTGGACCTCACAGGGATGAACCTAACTTTAAATTCTAACAATAACTGGAGACATCCTGAGTGTCACTAAATGATGCCAATGCGAACTTTTGGGTGAGGGATTCTCCCACTTTCCTCTCCTGCTGGGCTCTAGTGGGCTTCTCTTCAGGACTGAAACCATGAATGACACAGGAAAAAAAACACAACAGTTCATATTTTCTGCCAATGGAAATTAACAGCAAATTATGTCAAACAAAGCATTAAACCTCTCACTACCTCTCTCCGCAGAATTGTTGTGAGAATTATGAAGAAAATCCTTTGTAGACTGCAAAGAGCAATGCACTGTTTATCACATATGTAAGTCTTGAGTTATATATATTCTTATAATTGTGCCTCTGTAACATCACTTGATCTTTCAAGGTTTGGCCTGACCATGTCCTAGGGACATCTTCCCCGATTTTTTTGACTTCTTTTATAGCATTCATTTGCTTCACAAAATCTAGCAATTCTGGGTTAGTCAGCAGCTTGTGGAAATGGGAGATTTTCTGCTTGCTGCTCTTTTTCCAGTATATTCCAAGCAGTATCAATGATCAAAGGTGGGAAAGCACTCACCTGATCAGTTTAGCGACATGCAGATCTCAGAGTGGAAAAGAAAGTAGGTGTCATTGCTTAATTAAAATTAATGCACAGAAGAAAAGCACTACCTGTCTAAGGTTACTACACTCTACAGATGGAAGGTAGTGGTACTCAAAAACTTCAGCCAGTGCAAAAAGAGCTTACAAGTTTCTCCAGTCTGTGGTGCTTTGTGACAAGCTTTTCTGAGATCTAATTACTGTTGCCAGCTTGTATTTCACTATCACAGGAGGAAGTAAAGCTCAGTGGGTGAAAGCCAACCTATAATTACATAACCAATGCTTTAGGACATCCAATCCTTTTCCAAGTGTAGTACGGGGTTCAGTGTTCTGAGCACTGGGGGAGTGGGATTGGGAGAGCTATTTCTAATGCAACTAGACCTTATAATATAAAAGATGACAATTTAGGGGCAGCAGATGTGTTATTAAAAAAATTCAATAAACTCAAAAATAAACTGCATTTCAAAATGTTCCATCATTAGAATATATGCCTAGAAAACTAAGGCTCCAGTCAAGAAAATGGTGTCAGCTAACTGGGAGAGGCAGGACAGCACTGGATTCTGAGTCACCCCCTGGATTGTGTGTAATGCAAAGTGAGAGTAGGGAAACACTGGATCTTCCTAGAATACCCACGTTGATTCCTCATTATAAAATAAACAAACAACAAGCAAAATGTCATCTCACAAAGATACCACTCAAGGAATGAACCCCGGTTATATCTGCACCTTCTGGGTTGTATGTGCAAGCATTCAAGCACTCAGCCCTAATACCATGTTCTCTCTTGTCAGAAAGGACCAGCACCAGGAGAAGAAAGTGGCATCGTTCCTGAGATTAATTGCTGGCCTTGCCCAAGATTGCAACATTTAAGCAATATGGACTATTTAAGGCAAGGGGAAACACCAACAACAAAAAGTTCAACCTTCCAACACATCAGGGACCCTGACCCCAAGTCCTTCCTACTGGAATTGTGCAGTTTTCTTCTTATATACCCTTCTTTCGGACTCAAATAGTGGTTCTTAACAAATGGTTAATACTCATATAAAAAAAAACTATTATTTCACTGAGAAGCAAAGAAATTCAAATTATAATAACAAGCTGGTTACCAAAATAACCAGTAAAGTTTAAGAAATGACAAAGGCCAATGTTAAGGAAAGTAAAGAGATCTTCTCAAACACTGTTGCTTACGAAAGTATAAACTGGTTCAATCTTTCAGGAAAGCAATACGGAAACAGACTGAAAGCCTTCCAAATATTTAGAGTCTCAGACTCAGTGGTTCTTTTTTTGCAGCAATCTATCCTCAGAGAAATACACAAAAGTACAGGCAAGGGTTTGTGCACAGAGTCACCCACTGGAGCACTACAAATAACAGCAAAACTTAGATCCAATATAAGCACCCAACATTAGGAACATGGTTAAGTAAACCATGGCGTATCTATCTGGTAAAACACTACAGTCACTAAAAATGGTTTCCTAAGTGTTTTCAAGTAATGTGAGAAAATTCTTTCAAAACAATGTTAAACTGAGGAAAGGGGAGGATATAACATTTCACACAGTGTGATTTCTACATACACAGTAGTCACCCCTTCTCCACAGGGGATACATTTCCAGACCCACGGTGGATACCTGAAACACAGGATAGTTCAGAACCCTATATATACCATCTTTTCCCTATAGATATGTACTTATTATGATCATGTTTAATTTATAAATTAAGCAAAGAAAGAGACTTACAACAATACTAATAAAATAAACCCAGAATGCCAGCATCACTGCTCTTGGCTTTGGGTCCATTATTAAGCAAGGGAAGGGTTACTTGAACACAAACACCCTGATACCAAGACAGCTGATCTGGTAAGTGAGATGGCTGCTGAGTGGCTAAACAGGCGGGAGTCATACTGCATGGATATGCTGGACAAAGGGAGGCTTCCCGTCCGGGGTCACGCAGAGCAGGATGGCTCGACATTTCAGCACACTGCCCAGAATAGTGCACAATTTAAAACTTATGAGTGGATTATTTCTAGAATTTTCCATTTAATATTTTTGGATGATGGTTGACTGCAGGTAACTAAAACTGCAGAAAGTGAAGCTGCAGGTGAGGGGGGAGCTACAGTGTCATTATCATATGAATGAAATGATACAGTCCAAAATGGCAAAAGAGTTATGCCCTGAGTTATGAGATTAACATTACATGAGATATTAAAAATAAATCAGTCTCCAGTCCTGACTCTGAATTCCCACCTATGTGGCCTAGAACAAGGTGACTTTACCTCTTTGTATCTGGTTTTCTAATCAGCAAAACCAGAATTACAGTATTCTCAGAGAGTTGCTGGGAGAATTTAGTAATGGTCAAGAGCCTTAATATGTATAGATGAGAGATATTCAATTATATACTAGCTCCCACTCCCCCCATCCCCCCCTTTTTTTTGAGACAGAGGCTGGAGTGTAGTGGTGAGATCTCAGCTCACTACAACCTCCGCCTCCTGGGTTCAAGCGATTCTCCTGCCTCAGCCTTCTGAGAAGCTGAGATTATAGGCACTTGCCACCACACCCGGCTATTTTTGTATTTTTAGTAGACATGGGGTTTCACCATGTTGGTCAGGCTAGTCTCGAACTCCTGACATCGTGATCCACCCGCCAAGGACTCCCAAAGTGCTGGGATTACAGGTGTGAGCCACCGCACCCAGCCCAATTTTTGTATTTTTAGTAGAGACGGGGTTTCACCATGTTGGCCAGGTTGGTCTCGAACTCCTGGCCTCAGGTCCTCCTGCCTTGGCCTCTCAAAGTCTTGGGATTATAGGCATGAGCCACTGCACCTGGCCTTTTTTTCTGTCTTAGTTTTCCTTTAGCAAATTCTCCCAGATCCTGATGGCTCCCTTTTTAGAGTAATACTTACTATACAGATTTCTATGACTCACATATTCTTACCCCAGACCCTTCTATTACAAGAAAACAAAGTGCTCTCTACAATCTCATTCTACCCAGCATCCCACAGACAGGACTCTGACCACAATCACACAAGGGTTGGGAATCACATAAATTAAAAATACATAAAAGCCCTGTTAAACAGAGGTTGAAAAGAAAGGACATGGAAATATAAAATGAGTAGAATAAGCTAGCTCTACTTCATCCCACTTCAACTATTTTTCCACTTAAATAAAATCAGTCTGAAAAACGGAGGGGGCTAGTGTTTTTTAGTTGATTTAATCTACTCAGGGGTATCTCCCAGCTCTTCTTTACTAGGTATTATCGGCCTATTAATACCTATTAATACCATTATCTATGTCTGATTTGGAACATCGCCAAGATAGTCGGGGCACAACCATGGAGTTTCCCAGCATTAAAGCAGCAGAGATGCACACAGCACAGGGGCAGAACCAGCAATGTACTCATGGCATGGACTGTGGTGATGGCGGTGAACAAAGTGAGCGTGAAATGCGGTGTACCCCTGAAGAGGGCTAAGCCATCCTCTAGAGCTGATGGGAGCACAGCTATTATGGAGGGAAGTCCTATAGGGACAGCCTCCTCTGGGGAAGGACTGGACTTTTCCTAAGCAGCTATCACTCGGACACAGTCAACTGTTCTCCACTCATTTTCCCTCTGCCACAGGAACATGCTTTCAATGAAAACAAGACCAACAGTCAAAGAATTGCTGTGGGAAGAGGGAGGGAAGGGAATTATTGAAAGGGGAAGTAAGGAGGAAGGATAAGGGTGTTGTAATACCTCAGGATAGTAGCTCTCTGTTAAAAAATAAAAAAGTTCCTTGCTGTTTGAAAAAATCTTGATGCAAAATGGGAGATCTCGGTAGCTCTTGGCCAGTGATCCAACCAATGGCAAGTAGCAGGGAGGCCAGAAACACAAAAAGCGCAACACCCACAATTCCTCAGAATGCGGTAGAAATGGAGACTATCTAACCACAGAGGGCCCTAGGATATCTATCATCATCTTTATTCAAGGCAGAATTTTAGTGATCACTCCTTATTCTCTATACCCGGCTTAATCTGAAGCATATCAAGCTTTCAACCCCAGTCCCATGAGTTCAAAAGCTAAATTTTGTGGTAACAGGAACCCCTTCTTCTAAATGATCAAAGAAGTGTTCATTTTCACAAACAGCAGGTTCTTAATGCCTGTGGGGTAGGAATGGAGGAGGGAAGGATGGGACATACCAGAGCCTGTTAATTGCAGCCAGCAATAAAACAAGGTCTAGAAATGGGGATAATTTTCCAAGAAAGGACTACTACTGTTTCTGTCATACCAATATCATGTCTTTGGGAAACTGTTGGGAATGTGTAAGCTGCATTCTGATGCTTAGCAGAATTCAGGAAGAATCAGGAATTCATGAAGCACAGGATAGAACCACAATAAACAGAACTTTAAATGCTGGGCAGAAGCTTAAAGATGCAGTCTAACCCTCCATTTTATATCTAAGGAGACACAGACCCAGTTTAAACAAGCTTAAACAAACTGCCTAAGTCCACAGCGTTTACAGACGGTATTAGGACTACTGACTCTCAAAGACACTTTATGTCCCAACCTAAAGTCCAGTCTAGAAAAGCCACCTGTAGCTGGTGTGGATGTGGAGAAAGCAGAACTCTTACACACTGGTGGCTGGAATGTAAATTAGTACAGCCATTATGGAAAACAGTATGGCGATTTCTCAAATTTTAAAAGTAGAACTATCATATGATCCAGCAATCCCACAAATGGGCATTTATCCAAAGGAAATGAATATGTCAAAGGGGTATCTGCACTTCCATGTTTGCTGCAGCACTATTCACAATAGCTAATATATGGAATCAACCTAAGTGTCCATCAACGGATGAATGGATAAAGAAAATGTGACATATATAAACAATGGAATATTATTCAGCCACAACAAGAATGAAATCCTGTCACATGTGGCAACATGGTTGAACCTGGAGGACATTATATTAAGTGAAATTAGCCAGGCACCAAAAGACAAATACTGTATGATCTCATTTATATGTGGAATCTAAAGAAGTTAGAGTTAAGTGGAATCTTATAGAAGCAGAGAGTAGAATAGTGGTTACAAGAGGCTGGCAAGGGGAGAGACAGTGGGGATGGGGAGAGATTGGTCAATGGGTACAAAATTGCAGATAAATAGGAGGAATAAGTTCTGGTGTTCTACTGCAGGGGTCCCCAAACCCTAGGCTGTGGACCAGTCAGTACCAGTCTATGGCCTGTCAGGAATCGGGCCACACAGCAGGAGGTGAGCAGTGGGTGGGTGAGCATTAGGGCCTGAGCACCGCCTCCTGTCAGATCAGCGGCGGCATTAGATTCTCCTAGGAGCTCGAACTCTATCGTGAATTATGAACTGTGCATGTGAGGGATGTAGGGTGGATGTTCCTTATGAGAATCTAATACTGATGATTCGAGGTGGAAGAGTTTTATCCTGAAACCATTCCCCCACAGGTCCGTGGAAAAACTGTCTCCCATGAAATTGGTCCCTGGTGCCAAAAAGGTTGGGGACCACTGTTCTACTGCACAGTGACTATGGTTAACAATATTGTATATTTCAAAATAGCTAGAATAATTTTAAATATACTTACCACAAAGAAATGATAAATATAGGAGGTGACAGATATGCTAAACAGCCTGATTTGATTTTTACACAATGTATATACATGTACTGAAACATCACACTATACCCCATAAATATGTATATTATGTAGCAATTTAAAAAAGAACAAATGGGGCCCCAGTTTCCTTATCAATAAAATGAAAGTCAGATTGGATGAACTCTCCCGTACCATTCGTCACAGGGCCTTATCAAAATAGTCAATCAATTGTGGTTTGTCGAATTAGACCAAATTTCAGCTATATAATTCTTAAATTTTATCAACATCTGTGAAAAATGATAAATCATCAAAAATACTTATTACTTTAATTTGCCAAAGACTTACTGTTTTTAATGCTAATTTTGTCAAGTAAACAAATATTTTTATCAGCAAAAATTAATTACGTAACAACTATTTCTGAATGATTAAAATTTTTTCTTGCAAGCTGAATTCCATCACACTGGCTTCCCGAGTTGTGGAGTAGGAGCTAAATGGAACGTGGAGATGGTTGTACTTGTGTCAGGGGCAAGAAACGCGTTACTGGAGATATAAAAAAAAAGATGGCAGAGGGGTTATGTGTGAGGAGGAGATGTTTACATCTCAACTCTCTGGCACACATGATTTCAGACCATGTTTAAGCATGGAGAGAAAGACATATATGGTTGCGGTTATACAAACAACCAAGTTGTTTTGTTTTAACCAAGCCTACTTTAAAAAGTGACATGAAATGCTGAGATTTCGAGTGGCTTTCTTATTGCACAAAATAGCAGAAATATGTGTCACAAGGCTAAACTGACAAGGATATAATGCATCTAAGGACCTACCAATGGTAAGGCAGAAAAGGGAAAACAAAGTGTCTTTTGAAAAAATCAGAAAAACCTGAGTATTTCCAACTGTATAATTTGTGCTGTCATTTCAGGTTAATCTTTTCCAAAACAACATCTTCCCAGCCAGAGGAAGTGTGCTAAGTACAACTGAGATTCAAGTTACTGGCCAGGGCTGCCAAGGCATTTGGGTCTACATATTTTCAAACTTTTTTTATTTTTTTTAAAGGAACTAGCTATAATGGAGAAATCTGTAGATCAAATGCCCAGAAGAACCTTCAGGCCAGCAATAAATCCTTTTTCTTTCTGTTGGTATTTTCTTCATTATTTTGGGGGTGGCAATACAACCTTACCATTACCAAATACATTTTCTTTCAAGTTTACCTACTGAACATTTCTACATAGTAACCACTGAGATACAGATGGAAGTTATGACTGTGACTTCCATCATTAAAAAAAAAAAAAAAAAAAATTTAGGTTTTTTTTTTTTTTTTTGAGACAGAGTCTCATCTGTTACCCAGGCTGGAGAGCAGTGGCACAATCTCAGCTCACTGCAACCTCCACCGCCCGGGCTCATGTGATTCTCATGCCTCAGTCACCAGAGTAGCTGGGACAACAGGCGTGTGCACCACCACACCTGGCTAATTTTTTGTATTTTTAGTAAAGATGGGGTTTTACCATGTTGGCCAGGCTAATCTTGAATTCCTGAGCTCAAGTAATCCACCCGACTTGGCCTCCCGAAGTGCTGGGATTACAGGCGTGAGCCAACAAACCTGGCCATTTTTCAATTTTAGTGGCAATTATCTATTATGAAACAAACAAACAAAAGGGTATCTGCAAACATTTTTTCCACTAATTTTCCATTGAAATGAATTTAGAGATGTAAGCAAATGACCTTTTCATATCCATTTACTATAAGTAATTTTTATAAGCTACCATACCTTCAATAAGTAAAATAGAACTTTCAATGATCAATTCAGTGCCTCCACAGAGGTTAAAAATCAGCATCTATTTCACTTAAAAAATATCTACCTCTTCCAATAGACTACACATTTAGTTCTCTTTAATCAGCTTCCCAGAATCCAATTTAGAACTTGGCATACAGTAGGTACAGTCATGCACTGCATAACAACATTTTGGTCAAAGGCAGACCACATATATGACAGAAGTACCAGAAGACAACAATGGAGCTGCAAGAGTCCTAATGCCTAGTGATGTTGTAGCCCCCTTAGGGCAATGGAATGCATTACCCAAATGTTTGTGGTGATGCTGGTGTACACAAACCTACTGTGCTGCCAGCTGTATAAATGCACAGCACGTACAATTACATACAGTACATAAATACTTCATAGTGATAGTGAGTGACTATGTTATTGGTTTATGAATTTACTATGCTTCATTTAAAAAAATTTTTATTCTTATATATATTTTTAGAGGTGGGGCTCTCACTATGTTATGCAGACTGGTCTTGAACTCGTGGGTTCAAGCAATCCTCCTGCCTCAGCCTCCCGAGTAGTTGGGACTATAGGCACACACTATCATGCTTGGACTATACTATGCTTTTTCTCATTATTTTAGAGTGTACTCCCTTCTGTAAAAAAGAAGTTAACTGTAAAACAGCCTCCAGCAGATCCTTCAGTAGGTAGAAGAAGGCATTGTTATTCATGCATGTTACTGCCCCTGAAGACCTTCCAGTGGGCCAAGATGTGGAGGTGGAAGACAGTGACAATGAAGATCCTGATCCAGTTCAGGACTGGGCTAATGTGTGTCTGTGTCTTCGCTTTTAATAAAGAAGTTTAAAAAGTAAAACAATTTTTTAAAAAGCTTATATACAGTAAGGATATTAACCCATTTATATCAGAAGTTGTGAATTTTTTTGTGTGAAAAATCAGACCTTGGCAATGACCTTGAGCAGTAGGATATAAATAACTCCCACAAGCTTAGCATTCCAATAATGGAGCACTAGGCATAAATGGGTTAAAATATATTTTTGTATAGCTATACAGTGTGTTTGTGTTTTAAGCTGAGTGTTACAAAAGCTTTGAAAAGTTTTCAAAAGCTGGATGTGGTGGCACACACCTGTAATCCCAGCTACTTAGGAGGTTGAGGTAGAAGGATCACTTGAGCCCAGGAGTTCAAGACCAGCCTGAGCAACGCAGCCTGTCTCAAAAAAAGAAAAAAAAAGTAAAGAAAAAAAAAAAAAAGAAAAATTAAAAAAATATAGCTAAGTGTACAGTGTTAATAAGTTAGTAAGTCTATAGTAGTATACATACAGTAATGTCCTGGGCTTTCACATTCACTCACCATTCACTTGCTGACTCACCCAGAGCTACTTCCAGTCCTGCAAGCTCCATTCATGGTAAGTGCCTTATACAGAAGTACCAGCTTTTATTTGTTGTTTATCTGTTGTTCAGATACACAAATACCACTCTGTTACAATTGCCTAGAGTGTCCAGTACAGTAACATGCTGTAGAAGTTTATAGCCTAAGAGTAACAGGCTATACCATACAGCCTAGGTGTATAGAAAGCTATACCATCTAGGTTTGTGTAAGTACACTCTATGATGTTTCCACAATGACAACATTTCCCAGGGATGCATTTCTCAGAACATATCCCCATCATTAAGCAACGCATATGACCGTATTCAGTAAATGCTAGCTGACTCACTGATTGAATAAACTGGGTATAAACAAGGGCCCAAAACATAAGATTCCATCTTTAGTACCAGACAAGAAAGTTTGCACCTGTTTTCAGTGGGTTATATGTATTAATAAATCTCATTTCCTGTATTAGAGATTCAGAAAATATTCCTGGACAATGATTTAGATGAGTAGTTAAAATGCAGAGACCATTTGTAATATTTTTTAAAAAACCGTAAGTATTGCTTTAATACTCTTGTAACTTGGGCTTGTTTTGATAATGTATAACAACGACAACCAAAGGTCACTGCAGGCTGGGCATGGTGGCTCACACCTGTAATCCTAGCACTTCAAGAGGCTGAGACACGTGGATTGCTTGAGCTCAGGAGTTTGAGAACAGCCTGGGCAACATGGCAAAACCTGTGGTCCCAGCTACTCTAAGGACTGAGGTGGGAGGATAGCTTAATCCCGTGAGGTGGAGGCTGCAGCGAGCTGAAATCAGGCCACTCCAGTCCAGGTGACAGAGCCAGACTCTGTTTCAAAATATATACATATATATTCAAAGGTCACTGCATTTTCCTGTATGATTCATTTAACAGAATGATGACTTTATAATTATTTGATAATACTCTATTTTCCTGTCCCCAAATGGAATTTAAATAACAAATGTTTGGCTCCTATTATAGATTTTTACCTTCACTGAAGCTTCCTTCCGGTCTGTACAGGCAAACAAGTGTCTCTTAAACTAGGCCAATATTGATGAGGGATAAATCAGTAAATCAGTGTAAAAGTCAGACTTAGAAAATAATATTTCGTATCTCTTCATGATATTGGCAGTATATACCAACATGATATTTTCACCTCAATGTTAGACCACCACCTGATTTTAGAAGTTTGGACATAGCATACTGCCTAGTGTCCCTACCAAATGCAAAGGATTTAGCACAGAAAGTGTTACTCTCTAGATCTATTTTTTTTTTTTTTAATAATCTTGGCTTATTTGTAAAATCCAATTAGCTCTAACAACACAACAAGCCCCTGAAGCTTAGTACCAATGAGCCAGTGCCTTCAGGACTAAACTCTTGTCTCTGAAACCCATATTCCTCAACAGTAACCTTAGTTCCCTGGAAAATTATAAATTCTCATTTGTCCTGAGCTACTAATAAAATCAAAGGAAAGATAAGAATGAACAGGATGAAAAAGACTCTAAATACTGAAAATGTAAAACCGAATCCAAACTTCTAACCCCTATCTGGGTCTTTAATAAGAAATCAGCACTCTCCCAAGACTAAACCAGGAAGAAGTTGAATCCCTGAATAGACCAATAACAAGCTCTGAAATTGAGGCAATAATTAATAGCCTACCAACCAAAAA
>NW_012116744.1:1420117-1420794 GCF_000951035.1 Colobus angolensis palliatus
ATACCACACATCTACAACCATCTGATCTTTGACAAACCTGACAAAAACAAGAAATGGGGAAAGGATTCCCTGTTTAATAAATGTTGCTGGGAAAACTGGCTAGCCGTATGTAGAAAACTGAAACTGGATCCCTTCCTTACACCTTATACAAAAATTAATTCAAGATGGATTAGAGCCTTAAATGTTAGACCTAAAACCATAAAAACCCTAAAAGAAAACCTAGGCAATACCAGTCAGGACACAGGCATGGGCAAAGACTTCATGTCTAAAACACCTAAAGCAAGGGCAGCAAAAGCCAAAATTGACAAATGGGATCTAATTAAACAAAAGAGCTTCTGCACAGCAAAAGAAACTACCATCAGAATGAACAGGCAACCTACAGAATGGGAGAAAAATTTTGCAATCTACCCATCTGACAAAGGGCTAATATCCAGAATCTACAAAGAACTTAAGCAAAAAAACAACCCCATCAAAAAGTGGGCAAAGGATATGAACAGACACTTCTCAAAAGAAGACATTTATGCAGCCAATGAAAAAATGCAGACACATGAAAAAATGCTCATCATCACTGGTCATCAGAGAAATGCAAATCAAAACCACAATGAGGCCGGGCGCGGTGGCTCAAGCCTGTAATCCCAGCACTTTGGGAGGCCGAGACGGGCGGATCACGAGGTCAG
>NW_012116744.1:1421892-1429430 GCF_000951035.1 Colobus angolensis palliatus
GACGAGTTAATGGGTGCAGCACACCGACATGGCACATGTACACATATGTAACAAACCTGCATGTTGTGCACATGTACCCTAGAACTTAAAGTATAAAAACAAACCAACAAACAAAAAAAATCAACTCGAAAAAAAAAAAGTTTGAAGGATATTCTACAGCATAAACTTCAATGCTGGCTTAGAAAAATTCTTTTTTTTTTTTGAGACAGAGTCTTACTCTGCTGCCCAGGCTGGAGTGCAGTGAGTAGACTGATCTCGGCTCACCGCAACCTCTGTCCCTCAAGTTCAAGCAATTCTCCTGCCTTAGCCTCCCGAGCAGTTGGGATTACAGGCACCGGCCACCATGCCTGGCTAATTTTTGTATTTTAGCAGAGGCGGGGTTTCACCATCTTGGCCAGGCTGGTCTTGAACTCCTGACCTTGTGATCTACCCGCCTTGGCCTCCCACTGTTGGGATTACAGGCATGAGCCACTGCGCCCGGCCAAAAAATTCTTGTAGCCACACGCACAAAAAATAATCTGTCCCAGCTAGCCTTCAAGATGGCGCCCAGGGCCGGGCGCGGTGGCTCAGGCCTGTAATCCCAGCACTTTGGGAGGCCGAGACGGGCGGATCACGAGGTCAGGAGATCGAGACCATCCTGGCTAACATGGTGAAACCATGTCTCTACTAAAAAAAAAAATACAAAAAACTAGCTGTGCGAGGTGGCAGGCGCCTGTAGTCCCAACTACTCAGGAGGCTGAGGCAGGAGAATGGCGTAAACCCGGGAGGCGGAGCTTGCAGTGAGGCTGAGATCCGGCCACTGCACTCCAGCCTGGGCAACAGAGCGAGACTCTATCTCAAAAAAAAAAAAAAAAAAGGATGGCGCCCAGATATCCCATCTCCATGGAGTCAGTGCCTCCCATATCATACCAGGGTTGGGCTGTGTGACCAACAGAATACGGCAATAGTGATGGGTATAAAAGACTGCAGTTTTGTCTGATTCTTACTCTCCCTGCTTCTCTCACATATCATTCCCTCTGGGAGAAGCCAGCTGCCACAGCCTCAGTCTAGGGAGAGACACATTACCTCTTACTAGAGGTAAGAAACTGAAGGCTCTGGCCAAGTCAGCAAGGAACTGAGGTCAGCTAACAGCCATGTCAATGGGCCATATAATATAAAACTATATTTTATATTAAAACTAATATAATATATTAAAACTAATAATTTTATATTAAAACTAATATAAAACCCAAAAGATAGGGAGATCCTGTAACAAGTAGAAGACTGTTCAAGACAAAGACAGGAATTTCGCAAAAAGTTACACAAAGCACAGAGGTTGCTTTTTTTTTTTTTGAGAGAGTCTCGCTCTGTTATCCAGGATAGACTGTGGTGTCTTGATTTTGGCTCACTGCGACCTCCACCTCTTGCTCAAGTGATTCTCCTGCCTCACCCTCCCAAGTAGCTGAGATTACAGGCGCCCACCACCATGTCCAACTAATTTTTTCTATTTTTAGTAGAGACGGGGTTTCACTGTGTTGGCCAGGCTCATCTCGAACTGCTGGCCTCAAGTGATCCACCTGCCTTGGCCTCCCAAAGTGCCAGGATTACAGCCATTAGCCACCATGTCCGGCCACAGAGGTTACTTTCTAGAAACATTAAATTTAGCATTTTCTGTTAACATAAATGCACTCATGACAGTAGACAAGAGAATGGATATGCTTCAGATTTGGAAAAGAATAGTTAAAAAAAAAGCTGAAAGGATCAAAAGCACTTGATTCTCTTGCAGGGACAGCTTCCTGTTTGGTTGAGGAAGGAGCTGCACTTAAAATAACTAGCATAAAGCATGCTTAGGGCTTGCAAAGTCAATGGCAGGAAGCCCCAACAAAGAGCTCTGAAAGCAGCCCAACAGAAGACTGATTCCTCCTGGAGAACTGGATCCTGAGAAAGGCTAAGGGAAGAGGCGCTTGCACAGCGAGTGAGTGGGAACAAACGCAAGCCCGTCAGCACGTGGCTCTCCTCTGTGACACTCTGACCCCCTGGTTCTAGGTATACTTGCTTACATGGTGGGATACCTTTCTCCCACTTACCACATTCCTGCCAATAGTTAAAGATGTGGTAAAGTGGGAGAATGAAAGTCAGTGAATGAAAAGAACTAGTGCTGTAAAATTCAAATATTTTATTTTGATGCATTTTGTTTATTTTCCTTCTTTTTTTGAGACAGAGTCTTGCTCTGTTGCCCAGGATAGAGTCAGTGGTGTGATCTCGGCTCACTGTAATCTCTGCCTCCCAGGTTCAAATGATCCTCCCATCTCAGCCTTCCTAGTAGCTGGGACTACAGGTATGCACCACCACACCCAGCTAATTTTTGTATTTTTAGAAGAGATGGGGCTTCACCATGTTGGCCAGGCTGGTCTCGAACTCCTGACCTCAAGTGATCCGCCCACTTCAGCCTCCCAAAGTGCTGGGATTACCGATGTGAGCCACCACACCTGGCTTTTGATGCATTTTAAATTGAGGTTGCCTGGAAAGTAAGCCCTAAGCATGCTTTATGGTAGTTATTTTAAGTGCAGCTCCTTCCTCAACCAAAACAGGAAGCTGTCCCTGCAAGAGAATCAAGTGCTTTTGATCCTTTCAGCTTTTTTTTTTTTTTTTTTTTTTTAAACTATTCTTCTCCAAATCTGAAAAACCACATCCCGGGAGTGCCACATAATAAAAGGATGTATATCAAGGAATTAAGGATGTAATATCTACTTTCTTCCACTACATTAGGTTGATTTTACTGTACCACGTAAGGCAAATATAGCAGATAAACAACACATCTCCAAATGCAACTCACACAAAATAGGATCCATATTGAGCTACAAAAATTGTCAATTGAGGGAGACAGATTTGTGGTCTACCCAGCCAGTGCTTTGTGGTCAGCAGGGGGCTCAAGGAATCTATCATAAGAGGATAGGCCTGTCATCACTGACATCAAATCTTATTGCTTATGACTCACCACCCAACTACCAGCCCTTTCTCCAACTTACAGCTTCTCTTTTCCTATGGACTGGAAAATGTATAGCCAAGTTTATAAAGACATGTCTGTTAACCAAGTCAAACAGGCAAAGCATAGTGTTTACTGAGGAATGTTGTGAAGGGATTTATAAATCAAATCAGAGTCAAAGTAGGTGGCTACTAAAGAACCTACTCAAATGAGATTTTATAATAGTCAATTATATAGGTAGAAGCCTAAAGCTATAAAACAAAAGCAATGTTTCTTCTTAGTGTTTTTGTTTTGTTTTTTTTTTTCCCGTCTTTTCTGTGGGATTTGGGGTAGAACTGAGTATCACCATAATTCAGAATTGACAGAGTAGATGCTATTTTTAGAATCATAAAATATTTAGTCAAAAGTAATTCTGAAAATTAGAGGTTGTCAAAGCAACTGGGACTTCATTGGCACAATCCCAATAAAGGAAGAAATCAAAAAGAAGGATCTCAAAAATCTGCACTTAAATCCCCCTCAAGCTGTTGACTAACTCCTAAGTTGAGTATATTCAGGGTGAGTCTTTTAGAAACCCAGGAGAAAGGAGAAGCCGGGATGCTAAAGACTTAATTGGATTTTCAAGTGAGAAGTCAGAAAGATCATGCCCTAGAAGTAAGGGTTACCACCAAGGAATAAGAACCACATCCTGGGAGTACTGCATAATAAAAATAAAGACTGTATCCCAGTAATAAGACCCAAACTGAAATCGACCAGTCCTGACAAAGCCTAAAACTCAGCCTTGACAGGACAGAATGACCTGTTGGTACTGTGACTACCAATTAGAAGAAAATGTAACTCTTTTCAGAGGATAATAGTTACAGCCCTTATATTTTTCATCCACAATGTCTGGCATCCAGTAAAAAAATACAAGAAATGCTAAAAAACAAAACAAATAACTAGAAACCAAGGGGGAAAAAAAGCCAATAGAAACAAAACAAACACAACTGAATCACATAATGGAGTGTTAAAGTGGAGATTTTCAAAATAATGACTAGTATATCCAAGAAAATAGAGAAAAGGAGGGATTAAATAGATAAAAAGAAAATTTCAATGGAGAACCTATTGGAGTCTCTCTATATATATATGTATGTACAGGTTCTTGTCAGAAGCTGGCACCTTGACACTGGACTCTTCAGCCTCCAGAATTGTGAACCAATACATTTCTGCTGATTTAAAATAACCCAGTCTGTGGTATTCTGTTACAGCAACACAAAACGAACTAGCACTGTCTGCAAATCTCAGGGTGAATAAACAAGTAAAATCACACTTCACCACATGATTGTCTGACACGTCTGTTAACAAAGTCAAACAGGCAAGGCATAGTGTTTACTGGAGAATGTTGAGAATTAAATCAGGGTCAAATTGGACAGTTTCTGAGAATCCTACTGAATTGCAATTTTATAATATTGGGTGATGAGGGGTGACCTAAAGTTACAAAGCAAAGACTATGTAAGTTGGTAATTTCTTCAAAGGCTTTTATCCTGCTTACTTTGTCTATTATCATTATTTTTATTCAGCATTTTCCAGGAGGTCTTAGACAGCATATTAGGGAAGAAATGAAATAAAAGTCGTAACGACTGGAGAGGAAGAAGTAAAAACTGACATCTGCATTTGTGATTACAGGATGGTGGATGCAGAAAATCCAAACGATTCCACAAACAATTATAATTAATAAGTGAATGTGTCAAGTCTGTTGAACAGGAGGCCAATATTTCATTGTCATACACTAGCAACAAAAAATTAGAAAACAAAATTTTAAAAACATTATTTACAATAATATACACATAAAGATCAAATACCTAGGAACATATCTAAAGAAAAATTATGTAAAATTGTGCCACTGAAAATGATCAGAACTCTTTTATTTATTTATTTATTTTTTTTTGAGACGGAGTCTCGCTCTGTCGCCCAGGCTGGAGTGCAGTGGCCGGATCTCAGCTCACTGCAAGCTCCGCCTCCCAGGTTTACGCCATTCTCCTGCCTCAGCCTCCCGAGTAGCTGGGACTACAGGTGCCCACCACCTCGCCCGGCTAATTTTTTTGTATTTTTTAGTAGAGATGGGGTTTCACTGGGTTAACCAGGATGGTCTCGATCTCCTGACCTCGTGATGGCCGCCCGTCTCGGCCTCCCAAAGTGCTGGGATTACAGGCTTGAGCCACCGCGCCCGGTCAATCAGAACTCTTAAAAAACATATTTAAGAAGATCAGATGGTTGTAGATGCCTGGTCCTATTTCTGAGTTCTCCATTCTGTTCCATTGGTCTATATGTCTGTTTTTGTACTAGTAACCAATGAGGAAAGGATTCTCTATTTAATAAAAATGCACTGGGAAAACTGGTCAGCCATATGCAGAAAACAGAAACTGGACGCCTTCCTTACACCTTATACAAAAATTATTTAATAGCTCAAGATGAATTAAAGACTTAAATGTAAAACCCAAAGCTATAAAAACCTTAGAAGAAAATCTAGGCAATATCATTCAGGACATAGGCATGGGCAAAGATTTTATGAAGAAAACGATAAAAGCAATAGCAACAAAAGCAAAAATTGACAAATGGGATCTAATTAAACTAAACAGCTTCTGCACAGCAAAAGAAACTATCATCAGAGTGAACGGACAACGAATGGGAAAAGAATTTTGCAATCTATCCACCTGACAAAGGTCTAATATCTAGAGTTTACAAGGAACATAAATTCACAAGAAAAAAAAAACACATTAAAAAGTGGGCAAGGGATATGAACAGACACTTCTCAAAAGAAGACATTATGTTGCCAACAAACAATTGACAAAGAGCTCAACATCACTGATCAGAGAAATGCAAATCAAAACCACAATGAGATATCATCTCACGCCAGTCAGAATGACAATTACTAAAAAGCCAAGAAACAACAGATGCTGGCAAGGTTGTGGAGAATAAGGAATGTTTTTACACTGTTGGTGGGAGTTTAATTAGTTCAGACAGTGTAGTGATTCCTCAAAGATCTAGAAGCAGAAATACCATTTGATCCAGCAATCCCATTACTGGGTTTATATCCAACAGAATGACTTATATATATTCATTGCAGCACTATTCACAATAGCAAAGACATGGAATCAACCCAAATGCCCATCAATGACAGACTGGATAAAGAAAATGTGGTACACATACACCATGAAATACTAGGCAGCCATAAAAAGGAACGAGAACATGTCCTCTGCAGGGACATGGATGAAACTAGAAGCTGTTATCCTCAGCAAACTAATGCAAGATCAGAAAACTAAATACTGCATGTTCTTACTTATAAGTGGGAGTTGAACGATGACAACACATGGACACACGGTGGGGCACAATACACACTGGGGCCTGTCGTGGGTGGGAGTGAGGGGAGGGACAGCATCAGGAAGAACAGCCAGTGGATGTTGGGTTTAATACCTGGGTGATGGATTATCTGTGCAGCAAACCACCATGGCACATGTTTACCTATGTAATAAACTTGTACATCCTGCACATGTACCCTGGAACTTAAAAGCTGAAGAAAAAAACTTATTTAAGAAGACTTAAATAAATGAAGCTAGTCATGAATTAGAAGACTTGATAATATCAAATTGTCAATTCTCCCCAACTTGATTTACACATTCAATGGAATCATAATAAAAATGCCCCAGGTGGTTTTATTTATTTACTTACTTGTTGGCAGAAAATGACAAACTGACTTTAAAATTTACACCAATATCTGAAGGACCTATAATAGCCAACCCAATTCTGAAGAAGAACAAAGCTGGAAGACTTACACTACCAGATACCAAGATTATCTAAGATAAAGTAATTCTTGAAACAATGTTATGAGGCAGCCACTGGAAATTTTATCCCAGGCCCAAAGTACCCATTCAGGGGACTCAAACATGAGCTTGACTAGTCCAGCCTGCCTGGTTTTACCCCACAATCTACCCTGGAAGCAGAGCACAAGACCAGAACCCCTGAAAGTTTCATGGCCCAGCTCAGTACCTGAGATACCTGAATAATTCTTGAATTACAAAGGTTAATCTTGAATTAATTCTTGAATTACAAAGGTTAATCACCCTACTGTCACTAATGCAGCTGATGCTCATCTGCAAGTACCACTCTGCACCACCCATCACAATATCTATTAATACAACTGCATAGTGCCTTGGAAGAAAACAAGCTTTGTATGACCTCTGCTGCCACCAGCACCCACCCCAGCTAGGCAGGAGGCCTTGAGCCCAATCACCCACCCAGTACATTACTACTATCACTGGCATTTGAGAAAGTCACCATACTAAGACTACTTTATAACCAACACTATAATACAGTGTCTATGTCACTGAATGCACCCTGAAGCAAAGCCAAATCACCCTACTCAACATACATCACAGATACATCCTCAAGGGAAAAAAAGTCCTGCCCCAACAAAAGCGAACTAAAAAATAATAAGAAGCAACTGTTATCCCAGATGCAAGTGAATCAGCACAGTAATATTGGAAATATGAAAAAAAAAAAAAAAGGTGCTATGACACCCCCAGAGAAACACACAGTA
>NW_012116744.1:1429895-1460227 GCF_000951035.1 Colobus angolensis palliatus
AGAAGAAGAATAAGAAGAAGGAGAAGAAGAAGATGAAGACGAAGCAGCAGCAGCAGCAGCAGCTGTCAGGGGCAGGGTACAGTGACTCATGCCTGCAATCCCAATACTTTAGGAGGCCAAGGCAAGAGGAAGGAGGATCACTTAAGGCCAGGAATTCAAGACTAGCCTGGGCAACATAGTAAGACCCTCCATCTCTACAAAAAATAAAAAAAATAAGCTAGGTGTGGTGGTATGTGCCTGAATTTGTAGCTACTTAGGACAGTGAGGCAAGAGGACGGCTTGAGTTTACAGTGAGCTATGACTGGATCACTGCACTCCAGACAAGGCAACAGAGGGAGGCACTGTTTCAAAATAAAATTAAATTAAAAGAAAAAAAGTAGCTCAACAAGATACAAGAGAAATCTGAAAACTAATACAAAGAAGTCAGAAAATCAATTCAGGATATGAATGAGAAATTTACCAAAGAGATAGATATTTTAAAAAGAAAACCAAACAGAACTTCTGGAAATAAAAAATTCATTGAAGGAATTATAAAATACATTTGAAAGCTTCAACAACAGACTAGACCAAGCAGAAGAAAGAACCTCAGAACTTTAAGGTAGGTTTTTTTAATTAATCCAGTCAGACAAAAAAAAAAAAAAAAAAGAAACCAGAATTTTAAAAAATGAGTAGAACCTCTGAGAAGTAAGGAATTACATAAGACATCGGAACCTATGAATCATAGGTATTCCTAGGGCAGAAGAAAAAGCAAAAATTTCAGAAAACCTATTTGAGAATATAATTGAGAAAACCTTCCCCAGTCTAGCAAAGGATCTAGAAATCCAGATACAAGAGGCTCAACAAACTCCAGCCAAATACATTGAGAGAAGGATCCCACCATGGCATCTAGTCATCAGGCTGTCTAAAGTCAATGTGAAGGAAAAATCCCTAAATACAATAAAAGTGTCTAGTCACTTATACAGGAAACTTCATCAAACTAACAGTGGACTTCTCAGCAGAAACTTCAGAAGCTAGAAAAGACTGGGATTCCATTTTCAAGGTGCTTAAAGAAAATGGTCAAACTCAAATTTTGTATCCTGCTAGTGTAACCTTCACAGATGAAGGAGAAATAAAATGTTTCCCAGACAAGCAAATTAGGAAATGCATCACCACTAGATTGGTCCTATGAGAAATGCTTAAAGAAGTTCTAAACACGGGAACAAAAGGTTGATACTCTATCATAAAAACACATGAAACTCACAAGTTTTATGAAACAATTATACAAATAAGGAAAAGAAAGAAATCAAAGGGCAACATGATAGAACTCTAGAAGATCACAAAGCGAGAATAAAAAACAAAGAATCTACAAAGCTGGCTGGTCATGGTGGCTCATGCCTGTAATCCCAGCACTTCAGGGCCGAGGCGGAAGGATCACCTGAGGTCAGGAGTTTGAGACCAGCCTGGCCAACATGGCAAAATTCCACCTGTACTAAAAATACAAAAATTAGCCAGGCATGGTGGCGTGCGCCTGTAATTCCAGCTACTTGGGAGGGTGAGGCATGGGAATCACTTGAACTCGAGAGGTGGAGGTTGTAGTGAGCCAAGATCGTGCCATTGCACCCCAGCCTGGGTGACAGAGCAAGACTCAAGACTCTTGCTTAAAAAAAAAAAAAATAATCTACAAAACAACTAGATAGCAATTAACATTATGACTGGAACAAAACCTCATGCATCAGTATTAACCTTGAATGCACCACTTCAAAGATATAAATTGGTGCAATGGATTAAAAAACAACAACAACTATATGCTGCTTACAAGAAATTTGCCTTACTGTTAAAGACACACAGACTGAAGGTAAAGGGGTGGAAAAATGTTCCATGCAAAAGGAAACCAAAAGCAAGCAGGAGTAACAATACTTACATTAGATAAAACAGACTGTAAATAAACAATAGTTTAAAAATATATATATATAATGACATAGGGATCAATTCAACAAGAAGATATAATAATCCTAAGTATATACTGCCAAAACTGGAGTACCAGATTAATAAAACAAATACTACTAGGCCTAAGAAAAGAGACAGATAGCAATACAATAATAATGTGGGACTTCCAACACCCCACTGAGAGCAGTAATAGATCACTGAGACAGACAGAAAGTCAACAAAGAAACACTGAACTTAAAACCAAATGGACCTAACAGACATTTACAGAACATCCTACCCAACAACCACAAAAGATACATTTCTCGGCCGGGCGCGGTGGCTCAAGCCTGTAATCCCAGCACTTTGGGAGGCCGAGACGGGTGGATCATGAGGTCAGGAGATCAAGACCATCCTGGCTAACACAGTGAAACCCCGTCTCTACTGAAAAATACAAAAAACGAGCTGGGCGAGGTGGCGGGCGCCTGTAGTCCCAGCTACTCGGGTGGCTGAGGCAGGAGAATGGCATAAACCCGGGAGGCGGGGCTTGCAGTGAGCTGAGATCCAGCCACTGCACTCCAGCCTGGGCGACAGAGCGAGACTCCGTCTCAAAAAAAAAAAAAAAAAAAAAAGATACATTTCTCTCATTAGCACATGGGACATTCTCCAACACAGGCCAAACATCAGGCCACAAACAAGTCTCAATAAATTAAAAAAAATCAAAATCATATCAAGTATCTTCACACAATGGAATAAAACTAAAAATCAATCTGAAGAGAAACTCTCAAAAATATAGAAACACATGTAAATTAAACAACATGATCTTGGACAACCTTTGGGTCAATGACAAAATTAAGAGGGAAATTAAATTTTCTGAGGCTGGGCACGGTAGCTCATGCTTGTATCTATTATTCCACACTCTATGTTCACATGTCCACACTATTTGGCTTCCACTTATAAATGAGAATATTCAGTATTTGAATCCCTGAGTTATTGTCATGGCTTTCAATTTCATCCATATTGCTGCAAAAGGCATGATTCCATTCTTTTTACACCAGATAAAACAGACTTTTTTATCGGATAAAACAAACATGTGTGCAGGTTATCTTTTTGACATAATGAATTCTTTTCCTCTGGGTATATACCCAGTAGTGGGATTGCTGGATCAAATGACAGTTCTATTTTTTGTTCTTTGAGAACTCTCCATATGTTTTCCATAGGGGGGGTACTAATTTATATTTCTCCCAACACTATATAAGCACTCCCTTTTCTCCACATCCTCACCAACATCATATTTTTTGACTTTCTAAAAATAGCTGTTTTGACTGGTATAAGATGATATCTCGTAGATTTTTCACTTCTCTGATGATTAGTGATATTGAGCATTTTTTCAAATGCTTCTTGGCCACTTGTATGTCTTCTTTTGAAAAATGTCTTTCATGTCCTTTGCCTACTTTTAAATGGGGTTATTTGGGTGGTTGTTGTTGTTGTTGTTGCTGTTGAGTTGCCTGAGTTGCTTGTAGATTCTGGGTATTGGTCTTTTGGATATGCAGTTTGCAAACATTTTTGCTTATTCTGCAAGTTGTCTGTTTACTCTGTTGATTATTTCTTTTGCTGTACAAAAAGCTTTTTAGTTTAATTAAGTCTCATTTGTCTACTTTCGGTTTTGCTGCTTTTGCTTCTGAGGTCTTAGTCATGAATTCTTTGTCTAGGGCAATGTCCAGAAGAATTTTTTCTAGATTTTCTTCTAGTATGTTTTAGTTTTGGATTTTAAATTTAAGTCTTTAATCTGTCTTGAGTTGATTTTTTTTTTTTTTTTTTTTGAGACAGTCTTGCTGCGATGCCCAGGCTGGAGTGCAATGGCGCAATCTTGGCTCACTGCACCATCCGCCTCATGGGTTCAAGTGATTCTCCTGTCTCAGCCTCCCGAGTAGCTGGGACTATAGGCGTGCGCCACCATGCCCGGCTAATTTTTGTATTTTCAGTAGAGACGGGGTTTCACCATTTTGGCCAGGCTGGTCTTGAACTCCTGACCTCAAGTGATCCGCCCACCTAAGCCTCCCAAAGTTCTGGGATTACAGGTGAGCCACTGCACCCAGCCTCTTGAGTTGATTTTTATATAAAATAAGAGAGAGTGGTTCAGTTTCATTCTTTCTGCATATGGCTATCCTATTCTCTCAGCACCATTTACTGAATAGGTTGTCCTTTCCCAGTGTACGTTTTTGTCTACTTTGCCAAAGATCAGTCGGCTGTAGATTTGTGGCTTTATTTCTAGTTCCTGCATTCTGTTCCATTGATCTATGCGTCTGTTTTTATACCAGTACCATGCTGTTTTGATTACTATAGCTTTGGTTTCCCATTGTTGGAGGGGGGACTACTGGGAGGTGTTTGGGTCACAGGGGCAGATCCTTGATAAATGGCTTGGTGCCTTCCCCATGGTAATGAGTTCACGTGACAGCTGGTTGTTAAAAGGTCCCTGGCTCTTTCACCTTTTTCTCTTGCTCCCTCTCTCACCATGTGACATGCCTGCTCTCCCTTTGTCTTCCATCATAAGCTACCCAAGGCCTCACCTTATAAGCTGGCACTGTGCCTCTTATAGAGGCTGCAGAACTCTGACCCAAACAAACCTCTTTTCTTTATAAATTACCCAGCCTTAAGTATTCGTGTATAGCACAGCAAAATGGAATAACACAACATTTACACATTTCATGAATAACAGTTAAATTTGTATTAATTTTGTCTTTTTTTTCTAACCAAGTTTTCAGGTGACTTCTATGAGAATAACCAGAAACTAGTATCTACCAAGGTTCTTTCTGTTTAATGTAACTTCCTCAAATACTATGTTCTTCAAAAATAAAGTAATTGAGAATGCAATGTATTATGAGAAACTTTATAAGGACTGATTACAATATAAATCCTTCTTTGCTTAGGATAGTTTTTGAGGAAAAATCTTGCTAGATGTAAATTGAATATATATGATACATGGGTACTTAAACAAATGAACATTTACCCTGTTTAGAAACACCCAAGTGTGCAAAATTAAATACATGGAAGGTTTGTGTCTTTCTTGGCAAAAGGCAGGCAAAAAGCAGAATAAAACTATAGTCATGTAATCCAATTAATCCCTCAATCCAACAAATACCCTAGAAAGGAAAAGGGCAATTCAGAAAATACTAACAACATGCAGAAAAACAGAGGCAGCATTCTTTCAAAGAAACAATTCTCATACTTTATAGGTAAGTGATTGAAACCAAAAATGTTCCTCCTCTAACACAGATCAATCAATTCTAAATCTCACCTGCTTTTTAAACTCCCTACTATTATTTAGTCTCTTTAACTGCCAGTTAAGACCCCACAAATACAAAGATAACTGTTCACAGATCAGTGCTTCTGGGCCTATTCCAGAAAGTTTGATACACTGGAGGTTTCTGCCTGTTTTGAAGCTTGTGGCCTAAAATTACTTTTCTTCCTGGCAGTAACTCCAAGTTCAGCCTTATTTTTTATTTTTTATTTTTTTCAGTCTCTCATGCTTGAATTAGGAAAGCTTTATTTTTAACATTAAAAATAACTCCCACACTGTATTACTTGAAGTTTCTAAAACAACTGTCTTGTTTTATACTCTAATTTTAAATAATTCATTTCTTAATGAGAAACTTTTCATTACTAAGCTCCATTTGAACTTGGTGCTATGAAAACCTAACACAGACTCTTTTGTAGAAATTATTCTTTTGGTTTGGTTGAGGTCATAAACACCAATTCAGGACACCTAATAATCATTCTACTAAGGTCTAGAGGATGGCTGTTATTTACTCAAGGGTATCTCATAATATTAGAGCCAACTTGGAGTTCATACCTGTGCCTCTAGTAAAGACTAACACCCAAAATCATCTCCAAGAGACAAGTATTTATTCTGTTCATCTGGATGCTCTTGGTGATATCTTAACTAAGCAAATCTGCTTAACTGTCTTATCATTTAGAAGATGTTCTGTGATCACCTATTTTAAAAACCACACAAATAAATGTTACCATGAAAAACTGTAGTTCTCACACAGTTCACAAACTGAACAATTCCTTGAGTATTTGTGGGTCATTTTAAAATAGCTAGTATAATTAAAGATATTATTAGAAATACGCTAATGGATGTATGTATAAACATCAAGCAATGTATAACTATACAAAAGTTTCCCTTGACAATGAATTCCTCTGAATGTATTAATTCTAACATACATCGTCTAAATCTTAAACACAATTTTCAAAATGTGTTACCTAATAAACTCATTTATTTCATCCTCTACCTTCTGTTATATCAGACAAAAGCCAAAAGACATAGGCTCAGCTGCTTGAGATCACAGCACAAAGGAAGTGTTGTTAAGAATAAAAAGGGGAAATTCAGGAGCATCTAGATATAGGTCTTAACTTTTATAGACCTCAGTTCTTCACTGTCACTGTCATCTATACCAGTGATTTCCACCCTTGATAGGTACTACCTCCATCTAGGACATTTTTTTTTTTTTACTCAAATTGCTATAAATGGTAGTGTGGGCATGCATTTATACTTCCTGTCCAAATCGTATTAAAATAACAATTAAGAAATAAAAAATATATAAACTCACAAGAACAAAAATAATGAGAAAGAAGACAACAGCTGACAAGAGATACTGACAAAATTTTGAAAAACAAAAAGTACACAGACAAAAAG
The DNA here is from genome assembly GCF_000951035.1 of Colobus angolensis palliatus. Lineage (NCBI taxonomy): Eukaryota > Metazoa > Chordata > Mammalia > Primates > Cercopithecidae > Colobus > Colobus angolensis. The sequence continues at coordinate 1,436,497 of NW_012116744.1, forward strand.
TAACAAACACTTAACAGGCCAGACAAAGCAGAAACTTCAATGTCTGTGGGGCTAGAGGTAGAGAACAACAAGTTGACGTGGGTCTTAAAAGTCTCCAAAAGCTAAGAAATTCAAGGTAGCCCTGAAAGCATGGGTGAAGAGTGGGAGGAAAGGCAAAAGTTTTCTAGATTCTCCCAAGGCAGAGTCAAAATAAAAAATAAAAATAAACCCAGGCACAGTGGCTCACACCTGTAATCCCAGCACTTTGGGAGGCTGAGGTGGGCAGATCACCTGAGGTCAGCAGTTCAAGACCAGCCTGGCCAACATGGTGAAACCCTGTCTCTACTAAAAATACAAAAATTAGCCGGGCATGGTGGCGTACATCTATAGTCCCAGCTACCGGGGAGGCTGAGGCAGGAGAATCGCTTGAACCTGGGAGGTGGAGGTTGCAGTGAGCCAAGATTGTGCCACTGCACTCCAGCCTGGATGACAGAGCGAGACTCCATCTCGAAAAATAAAATAAAATAAAATAAAAATAATAAAAATAAAGCAAAAGTTTTAAAATCTGGATAAAAAACAATGAGAACTCACTACCTCTATTCCTACTCCACATAATGAAGGCACTGCCTCCCTCCAATCCAACAGAAGATAGGAGCTTTACTCTCTGGAGAAAATGAACCAGTGAGGTTCCAGGCACGGGGGTGCAGGGGTGAAGCACTGTACTGGCCACAGGAGGATTCTGTGAAAGCTGACTTATGCTACTGCTGTAAAATGCACTGTGTTCAGCAACTGATAGAAAAACAAGAAAGACGTTTGGCTGTGTCTGTTCAACTGGGCCCACCATAAATTACGGTTCTTTAATCATAGTCATCCAACTTCTTTCTTGAAAGAGCTATGAAATGGTAGAAAAATCTATTAAATCTCTTTACTATGAAAGGAATTGTCAATTCCCTACAACTCATGTTTGTTAAAGCAAATTTTGGCAAACTGCGTTAACAGCATGATATGATGATATGATGAACTGAGACCCCTTACAGTTCTGAGGCAAGAAATTTTGAGATGGAGTTTCACTCTGTTGCCTAGATGGAGTGCAGTTGCATGATCTTTGCTCACTGCAACCTCTGACTTTTGGGCTCAAGCGATTCTCCCGCCTCAACCTCCGGAGTAGCTGGGACTACAGATGCCTGCCACTACGGCCGGCTAATTTTTGTATTTTTAGTAGAGATGGGGTTTCACCATGTTGGCTAAGCTGGTTTCAAATTCCTGACCTCAAGTAATCTGCCCACTTCAACCTTCCAAAGTGCTGGAATCAAAGGCATGAGCCACTGTGCCTGGCCAGTTAAAATATTTTAAGTGGGTACCAAAGGAACGTCCACATTTGATTGATTCCAGTAATAGAACACCTCCACAATAATTTTTTAAATAATAATTTAAATTACATTTATTTATCTGTAAAAGAAAATGTGTGAAAAATTATTACACATGGAGCTATTCCAGAGTACAAAGTCTGCCCTTGCAGTACTTAAACAGCATGGATTTTCTAACGTTGTAAAAACTTTTTATGTTATGAATTATTTAAAGACTTAACTATCTGGGTCAGAAAGAAATAAGATAACACCAGAACCCATACATAATATACACCATCATTATACATCTGGAGAAAGTTACTGTGATGGTTAACACCGAGTGTCAACTTGTTTGGATTGAAGGACGCAAAGTATTGTTCCAGTGTGTCTGTGAGGATATTGTCAAAGGAAATTAACATTTGAGTCAGTGGACTGAGAGAGGCAGACCCACCCTCAATCTGAGTGGGCATCACCTAATCAGCTTCCAGCATCGCTACAATAAAGCAGACAAAAGAAGTTGGAAGGATCAGACTTGCTGATTCTTCTGGCCTTCAGCTTCCTCCCGTGCTGGATGCTTCTTGCCCTTGAATATCGGACTCGAAGTTCTTCAACTTTTGGACTCTAGAATGTACACCAGTGGTTTGCCAAGGGCTCTTGGGGCTTCAGCCACAGACCGAAGGCTGCACTGTCAGCTTCCCTACTTTTGAGGTTTTGGAACTCGGAATGACTTCCTTGCTCCTCAGTCTGCAGATGGCCTACTGTGGGACTTCACCGTGTGACTGCGTGAGTCAATACTCCTTAAACTCTTCTTCATATACACATCTATCCTATTAGTCTTATCCCTCTAGCGAACCCTAATACAGTTCCTATATCCTCAAAGTATTCAAATTGAGTATTATTCCAGTCAAAACTGTGCTATTTGTAAAAGACAATCCTCTTGCTGAAACATGTTGAAACATTAAATGCATACTTACTGCATGCATTTAACAGTGGAATCACGCGTGTCACTGCTCCAAGGACTACTCAACACCTTCCCCCCTCCATACCCAACCTTCTTCTGTCACTCACTCCTAGCCACCAGGCCTGAGAATGCCAGAACAAGGTCACCAACCTTCTCTCTCAGTCACATCAGAACGATCCAACTTGGCGTCCTTATGCTGTCCTTCTGCCACCTTCACGGCCACAGCTCGGCAAATGGCCCCAAGTTTTCTATCCAGAGAACGAACCCCTGCCTCTCTGGTATACCTGTCATCAAAGAAAAATACATTATTTTTGACTATACACCATCTAAAAAAATAGAAGTAATGTGATTAACATTTTTAGTAAAGAAACAGTGTACATTTAAAAGTTCATTACCCTTTCTTGAGTACTAGCTTTTCCACACTTAAAACTCCTCATTATGGTTATTTCTTCAGTACTCTGATGTATTTTCAGCTACAACAATGTCCTTTATACAGATTATTTTGAATTATAATCCTACACTTAAAAATGAACCCTAGTTCTAGTTCAATTTACATTGCCAAAATAAACTTGGCACCATATTAAAAAACCATTTACTCCTCGGTAATTTGTTAAAGACTTTTCTTAAACAAAATTGGTCAATTTAGGAAAATTCTAGATAAATTTATTGTATTTGAAATACTGCTGAAAGAATAAGAGAAATTGTGCTCTTTGTGGAACTAAAACAAAAACAAATCTGAGACAGAAATCTGGTTTTCACTAGGCACTTTGCTAACCACCTTTCTTCAGTGTATTTTCATTGTGAAGATTTCTAAAGGAAGAAGGTATGCTAAGTGATGAAAGCACTGTGACACTGTGAAAAAGACTACGTGTGGTTAAGCAGAGCTGCTTTAAACACATGTACATTAGAATCAAACTCCATTAAGACATTCCACAGACCATTATACAGTGAAACCATTTTTTGGTCACTCAGTTTTGGATGGACCTGAATGGACAGGATCAGGTGGAGAATGCAGTTTTATCTGAAGAATTGGATTTGACTAAGCCATACATTTGATTAAGTCAGACATACACTGTAGACTTTACGAAAGCAGATTTTAAAAGTTCTGAGAAAAGACAGATAAAAAGCTCTTAGCTAAACACTGTAAAACTCATTTCAGTCAAAGGTACAGAAGGATATAAAGTCTATATTATGCAACTACACATAATTTCAATAAGGGAGAAAACAGGGAGGCATCTTAACAACTTCTACATTTGGGCTTTAAAAAATTCAGCTCTATAAATACAAAATAGGATATGCCAAGCTTAGCGAAATTCACTGAAAAAGGGAAGAGAATCATCTTTAAAAAGCTAAGAATCTAGAGATACAGTCATAAAATAATATAGTCAGAATAAGAAAAGCATGATCTTCCTATACCATGAACTGTTTAGACTCTATCTGAAACACTGTGTTCAACTCTGGGTGTTTAATTTTAAGACACATTGATATACAGGATTCTTTCAGAAGAAGACTAATTAGGAAGTCTTGAAACTACATCAAGAGGAACGGTACAGAGGAGAGGAATAGTTAGCTTGAAAAAGAGAACACTTAGCCTGCAGACCTGATAGTATTTTATTTTAATGTCAGAAGGGCTGTACAAGGAGGAATTACACTTAGATTCCAGGTACTCATATAAGGCAGAAGAATAAAATTATAGAAAAGTGAACAGAAAGAATATCTTTGTAACAATTACCACTTGAGCTCAGGAGTTCCAGGCCAGCCTCGCCTAGATGGTGAGACCCCATCTCTAATTTTTTTTTTTTTTTGAGACGGAGTCTCACTCTGTTGCCCAGGCTGAAGTGCAGTGGCACGATCTCGACTCACTGCAACCTCCACCTCCCTGGTTCAAGCAATTCCCCTGCCTCAGTCTCCTGAGTAGCTGGGATTACAGGTGCACACCATCATGCCCGGCATGAGCCTGTGGTCCCAGCTACTTGGGGGATTAGGTGGGAAGATGGCTTGAGCCTGGGAGGCGGAGGCTGCAGTGAGCCAAGATCACGTCACTGCACTCTAGCCTGAGTAACAGCATGAGAACCTGTCTTAAAAAAATAATAAAAATAATTATCTTTGTTACAATTAGAATTACCCATGAAGAGGTAGTGATTAGCTAGCATTAAGCATACTGGGACTGGAAGTATTCAAGTAGGTGAGTTATACCTGGAGATAAGAAAGACTAGAACATTAGGGTCTATGACTGTGACATATCTCAAAAGATGAAAAACTCAAATATTGATACTCTATGTCCTAAGTTTGGTAACTCACTAAATACCCAAAACGTGCCTGGAGTAGTACATACATGTGCTGTTTTTAAAAACAATATCAAAACTAACAAAACTGCTCAGTATTTCCTTATGTCCATAGCTTTTAAGATCTGATATTTTGAGTTAACAAGTATATATAAAAAAAGAAATAGTTCTCCAGGCAACAATTGGGAAACATAAATAAGGATCACTCTTCAGAATCATTATTATTCAGATAAACTCTGGGTTTTTCTCTATCCCTCATATTGTACAGATGGGGAAGCTATCAAAAAGCTTAATGACTTATTGAAAGTTACCCAAAGGCATCATGAGTATTATCTGGAATAATGATATTGTTGGAAGACTCAGGCATATAAGTCACTTAATTTATTTCTCCTGGCATTATCCACACCATAAATCACAAAACAAATTAAAAGGAACCCCCAGGTAAGATTTAGTCTTACTGTTTTGTATATAAATCTAAATAGACCCATAAGAACGCATAGATCAAAAGACAGTCTGGTCAAACTCTAAGTCAAAGTTCAAAATAGAGAAATACTTTACAGCTCTTAAAAACAGTAGTTACTAGAAAAGGGCCGCATGACTAGAGCTTGGCAGCCTGACATGACTTGCTGGATGATGCAATGGATCTGTAATACTGAGCCAGGAAAACTGTAAGAGGCTGTGGTGGATATAAATTCTCAACAGAGTATATTTTCCATTCAAACAGGGAATCTGTACATTAGACTAAGCAATACTCTATTCAGATAATTTACACACTGCTTGCTACAGGCTTAAGCATTTGGTAGTAAACTGGGGAAGGCACCTTCTCTATTGTTCCAGTGTTAATTCTGAAGACCAAAATTCCAAGGATTTAAAAAATCTCTCAGCCAAAGAGAAGAAAAGAAAACTGAGTAACTTAAATCAGATTATCTGAAAGTAGCATATCACCTCTTAGAATTCAAAAACTTTCAAGATCCTGGGCATAAAAAGTGTCTCTATATTTACCACGTATTTGGTTTTTAAATCAAATTAATCCCTTATATTGCTATTGTGGCAAAGCATAAATTTCAGCTGTAGCTATAACAATATTCCAAATGGTTTCTCTGTAAACTTCTGCCTAGTAGAGAGAATGGTGTAAATCAATAGTTATGATAATACTTGCTGGAAGTTGTTGAAGAAAGAGAAATGGATGCTATAGGATGCCAGTAAAATAATCTTTTCAGGAGACTGTGGCTTATCTCAAAAGATGTAAAACTCAAATATTGATACTCTATGTCCTAAGTTTGGTAAGTCAGTAAATACCCAAAACGTGCCTGGAGTTCATTAATGAAGCCTCAGGATGGCTAACTAACCTGGTGATGATGTCAAGAGTGGTGACCTGGGGGATCTGAATCTGCTGAGGAGTCAGCCCATGTTGTTCCAGCTGCTTGGGGATCAAGTGCCTATGGGCAATCTCTATCTTCTCCTCCTGTGTATACCCTGGAAAAGAAGGAATCTTGTTTCGTAATTATTTACATGGCTCCCATAATGCCATGCTTTTTTTTTTTTTAAGAGACAGAGTCTCGCTCTGTCGCCCAGGCTGGAGTGCAGTGGCGCGATCTCGGCTCACTACAACCTCCACCTCTCGGGCTCAAGCGATTCTCCTGCCTCAGCCTCCCAAGTAGTTGGGATTACAGGCATGCGCAACCATGCCTGGCTGATTTCTGTATTTTCAGTAGAGACGGGGCTTTGCCATGTTGGCCAGGCTGGTCTCAAACTCCTGGCCTCAAGTGATCCACCAGCCTCAGCCTCGCAAAGTGCTGAGATTACAGGCATGAGCCACTGCTCCCAGCCAGTGCCATGCTTTTAAAATGAATCAAATATAGATTAAATGGATCATAGATTTAGAACACATTTAAGTATTATTTCAAATGAGACTATAATTACAATAAAGAAATTTATTCTGGCCAGGCACGTTGGCTCACATCGGTAATCCTAGCACTTTGGGAGGCTGAGGCAGCTAGATCACTTGAGCTTAGGAGTCTGAGACCAGCCTGGGCAACATGGCGAAACCCTGTCTCTACTAAAAACACAAAAAATTAGCTGGGCGTGGTTGCGCGTGTCTGTAGTCCCAGTTACTCCGGAGGCTGAGGCATGAGAATTGCTTCAGCTGGGGAGGGGGAGGTTGCAATGAGCTCAGATTGCGCCACTGCACTCTAGCCAGGTCAGCAGAGACTCGAGACTTGTCTCCAAAAAGAAAAGGAAAAAGAAAAAAGAAATTTGATCTAAATCAATAATTGTTAAAATTTCCAACGTTTTCACAAACAAAACAAGCATTTACTAAGCACAGTGTTTGAAAGTCTTCTGATTAAATGATGTATCCCCCAAAGAGGAAAAACCCTCATATCTTAGAGACAATTATCTCTTTATCCTCAAATCCTCTGAAATTTCAAATAGAAAAATAAATGCATCTTTTTAGCCTAATTTGATCTATACTTGAAACACACACACACACACACACACACACCCCTCAATTAACTAAGCAATGGGTTCCAAAAGGGCTCTAAAGATACTGTTTCCAGAACTATGACTATAAAATAAATTGTAGCAGCAAAAGAAAACCTAAGATGTCCCTACAAAAGGTTTTTCCCTCCACATGATGGTACATATAAACGTGTGTGTATATGTAATTATATATGTGTGCATATGTATTTATATATGTATATATGTATTTTATATATATAGTATATTTAAAAGACTTTATGTTCTTATTTGCCTGAATATAGATTTTCTTTGTCTCTAAATCCTGTAAGACAAAATTCCATCTAACGTCCCTTTCCATTTAACAAGCAAAAATTAAAAATATGAATTGATAAGGCACCTTTTGAATGGAAAGAGGTTAGTAAACACCAGGAAAGGTAGAAGATGGGACAGCTAAATCTGCCAAAGGAAGAAGGTGGCATCATATGTTCCCCTCTGCAGCAGCTGTCCTGATTCTTTCACTTTAATTTAGTGTATCTAATGGGTTTTCTGCCATAACTTGGAGTTTCCAGGGAATTGAGTCTCATTACTTATTTACTTTAGACTTTAAATATACAATTAACTTTTTACTCTACCATATTTTAAAATTAAATATAGGAACCTGCAATGCTCACGGATAATTAAGAAATCCAATTATATTGGGAGGCCAAGGCGGGTGGATCACGAGGTCAAGACATCAAGACCATCCTGGCCAACATGGTGAAACCCTGTCTCTACTAAAAATACAAAAATTAGCTGGGCATGGTAGTGTACGCCTGTAGTTTCAGCTACTCAGGAGGCTGAGGCAAGAGAACTGTTTGAACCTGGGATGTAGAGGTTGCAGTGAGCCGAGATCGTGCCACTGCACTCCAGCCTGGCAACAGAGTGAGACTCCATCTCAAAAAAAAAAAAAAAAAAAAAAAACCAGAAATCCAATTATAACTCACTTAGTAGTAAAAATATATTTCAGATTAATTAGAAAAATACATTTAGATTACATTTAGAATCTAAAGACACTTAGGGCCGGGTGTGGCAGTTCATGCCTGTAATCCCAGCACTTTGGGAAGCTGAGGCAGGTGAATCACCTAAGGTCAGGAGTTCCAGACCAGCCTGGCCAATATGGAGAAACCCCATCCCTACTAAAAATGCAAAAATTAGCCAGGTGTGATGGTGCGCACCCGTAGTCCCAACAACTTGGGAAGCTGAGGCATGAGAATCGCTTGAATCAGGAAGCAGAGGTTGCAGTGAGCCGAGATTTTGCCCCTGCATTCCAGCCTAGGTGACAGAGTGAGACTCCATCTCAAAAAAAAGAAAAAATAAATAAAAGACATTTAGGCTGGACATGGTGGCTCATGTCTGTAATCCCAACAATTTTGGAGGCCAAGGCAGGCAGATCACTTGAGGCCAGGAGTTCGAGGCCAGACTGGCCAACATGGTGAAATCCTGTCTCTACTAAAAATACAAAAATTACCTGGGCGTAGTCACGAGTGCCTGTAATCCCAGCTACTTGGGAGGCTGACACACGAGACTCACTTGAACTTCGGCGGCAGAGGCTGCAGTGAGCCAAGATTGTGCCACTGCACTCGCCTGGGCAACAGAGCTAGACTCTGTCTCTAAATAATTAAATAAATAAAGACATTTAGATTCTACTCTACATTAAAAAAAAAAACTCACTGATATTTGATCTCTTCCAGGGAAAAACAATTCTGAGCAATCAAAATAAGGTGAAAACGCTATAATTTATCTAGTGTTAGTAAGTGAAGAAATACATTTTGCATGCTCCAGTGAAGGAGAAGACATTTAAAAAATTTAACTATTTGATAGATTCAAGAGGAATTTAAAAGTGGCATGCATTTTAATATAAAAGTGAGGCCAGATTTTATGAAAAAGTTGTTTTTTTGTTTTTTTTTTTTTGAGATGGAGTTTCACTCTGTCACCCAGGCTGGAGTGCAGTGGCGTGAGGCTCACTGCAACCTCCCCCTCTCAGGTTCAAGGGATTCTCCTGCCTCAGCCTCCTGAGTAGGTGGGACTACAGGCGCCCACCACCATGCCAGGCTAATTTTTGTATTTTTAGTCGAGATGGGGTTTCACCACATTGGCCAGGCTGGTCTCGAATTCCTGACCTCAAGTGATCCACCCGCCTCGGCCTCCCAGAGTGCTGGGATTACAGGCGTGAGCCACCACACACAGCCTGCAATTTTAGAAATTATGTTAAAGAAGAATGTCTTATTTTTCACAAAACTATCACTCTTTCATGCTAAATTAAATCTGAAATTTGTAAATTTGTTGTTGTCAACGTTTGCTGTTTTGCTCTTCCAGACTTTGAAGCTACATAGAAACTGATTTATATACATTCCTCAGAACTTCTGAAGATTGTATGCTGGCAAACGAATCTCTTTCAGTCACAACTCCACAGCATAACTAATTTTTAAGTTATGGTCAGAAAGGCAAGATGTATCATAATGATTTCATTTAAGAGTCAGGTACCTGGAACCTGAATGATCTCCATTCTGTCCAACAAGGCAGCTGGAATGGTGGCAGTGGTGTTGGCGGTAGCTATAAAAAGAACTTGAGAAAGGTCAAAGGCCACATTTAGATAATGATCTGTGAAGTTATGGTTTTGTTCAGGATCCAACACCTAGGGGAGAACAAAAAACATTTAAAAAACTTTAGTAGTTCCAACAGAAGGCTGTATATAAGTGAAAACACATAATATACTGGGAAGGTTAGTATTTCTGCTCAGAATAGTTTAAGAAACAGATAAAACTAACATCTAAGCATTATTCTTTGCATTCTCTACATTCTACATACTTTTTAAAAAATAAAATATGTTCAGTGTTAAAATTTCTGAAAATGTAACAGCACAAAGCAGCAGAAATTACACTTTTAACACTCGTTCAAAAATCTATTTATTGATGACTCATTGTTTGGCCATCGTAAGTTACTAGTCCTGCAGAACCAGTTTCCATCTTGGTAAAACACCCTATCTAAACTGCTATGGGAATATAAAGCAAATATGTAAAGTATTTTGAAATTCTCAAATAACCGGTAAATAAGAACCCATATAATCCTCCTAGAACATTTTCAGAAAGTCTGGTATAAACTATTTAACTGAAAGGAGAATTCCAAATAAGAGAAACCTTTACTATGAGTTAAATAAGAGTAAAAATTACTATGCTACTATATTCTGATACAGCAAAAAATTCACTATTTAAAAATGGCTTACTGCAATAACACTGCTGCCTATGATAAGCAAAATATCAATAGCTCTTTTTTTTTTTTTTTGAGCCAGAGTCTCCTTCTGTTGCTCAGGCTGGAGTGCAGTAGCACAATCTCAGCTCACTGCAACCTCTGCCTCCCGGGTTCCAGCGATTCTCCTGCCTCAGCCTCCTGAGTAGCTGGGACTACAGGTGTGTGCCACCATGCCCAGCTAACTTGTGTATTTTTAGTAGAGATGGGGTTTCACCATGTTGGCCAGGCTGGTCTCAATTCTTGACCTCAAGTGATCCGCCTGCCTCGGCCTCCCAAAGTACTGGGATTACAAGCTTGAGCCACTGCACCCAGCAATAGCTCTCACAAATATTTGAATTAGATACATCAGATAATTTATCAGTCAACTTGGATTCTTAAAATGTGCAACTGTACATTAACGAGCTTCAAGTTACAGGCATTTGTTGCTAAGGGGCTGATGTAGGACTTTAATAAGGCACCAACAGTTTCTACATTTTCCAAACCTTAAACATATTAACACTTTCACTTAGACACCCAATTACTATAAATAGGGTTGCCACACATATTCAAAAAGGCAATAAAATGACTAACATATTCATCAATTACAATTTAACTATATAAGTAGGAAGTTTTACTTATTTTCAAAACTATCCAAAGTTAGTTTTTTTTTTTTGAGACACAGTCTCATTTTGTCACCCGGGTTGAGGTGCAGTGGCATGATCTCAGCTCACTGCAATCTTTGCCTCCTGAGTAGCTGGAATTACAGGTGCGCACTACCACACCTGGCTAATTTTTGTATTTTTAGTAGAGATGGGGTTTCACTATGTTGGCCAGATTGGTCTCAAACTCCTGGCCTCGAGCGATGCACCTGCCTTGGCCTCCCAAAGTGCTGGGATTACAGGCGTGAGCCACCACGCCCAGCCCCAAGCTAGTCTTAATTCTAGGCCTCATACATAATTTTGAATTTTGTTAAACATTAATTATTACTGGAAACTCTCTTTATCTAGAGTTCCCAGAAAGCTCTAATTTCACATTTTCACAAGACTTAATAATGTTTAATGTCATTAAAAAACAAGTACTTTCAACTAATCAAGGAAAACTAATTATGTTCAGTATCGAATTGGTTAAGAGTGGTCTTACTATCTACTAATTATCTAAAAACTGTTTACAGGCTGGGCATGGTGGCTCACGCCAGTAATCCCAGCTTTTTGGGAGGCCAAGGCAGGCAGATCAGTTGAGGTCAGGCGTTTGAGACCAGCCTAGCCAACATGGTGAAATGCTGTCTCTACTAAAAAAATACAAAAATTAGCCTGGTATGGTGGCACATGCCTGTAGTTCCAGCTACTCAGGAGGCTGAGGCATGAGAAATGCTTGAACCTTGGAGGCGGAAGTTGCTGTGGGCTCAGATCATGCCACTGCACTCCAGCTTGGGTGACGAGTGAAAATCCGTCTCAAACAAACAAACTGTTTAGGTATGGTAAATGTTTATGTATGGAAAATAGTTAAAACTATTATCTAGTGACAAAAACGCTCTTCTTTTGACCCAAACTTGAGTCAGGCTCCTCTGAGTCCTCTGCTCAGCTAGGCCAATGTCAGCCTTCCCTCTGTCTTTGTATAATCCAATTTGAGCAAGAATCTTGCTAAGTCAGGTTAGCGAAAATGACCCATAACCATATGTATCTGTTCTCACTTCCAACCCAGCATCTTTTCACCCTGGCCTCCCTTCAGCAAGAGTTCTGTTGTGTCCTTCTAGTGAGAATCCCTTGTAACCCCAATGTTTCCTCTTAGAATCTTTCCCTCTACTGATTCCCCATTCACTCTCCCACCACTGCAAAACCCCATTGCAGTGTTTCTTATACCTAGTCTCCCACCTTGAAAAAAATAATCCTTACCACCTTTAATAAGTACCATGAATAATTTTTTAACACTAGCTAAAGAAAAAAATCTTTTTTTTTTTTTTTTTAAGACAGAGTCTCGCTCTTTTGCCCAGGCTGGAGTGCGGTGGTGCGATCTCGGCCCACTGCAAACTCTGCTCCTGGGTTCATGCCATTCTCCTGCCTCAGCCTCCCAAGTAGCTGGGACTACCCCTGATCTCATGATCCACCCGCCTCAGTCTCCCAAAGTGCTGGGATTATAGGTGTGAGCCACTGCGCCTGGCCAGAAAAAATCTATTGTTTAATGGCTCTAATCATATGTAATTCATATATGCTGGATATGTTTTAGAAATGGCTGTCAGACCTGAACAAGTAATTTTTTTCTCTTAAAATTTTAAGACACTAAATTTTAAAAAGTAGGAAAATTAATAAAGCAATGTTTCTAATTATGGAGGTTTTAAAAACAGCATGACAGAATACCTAGATGATAAAGGAAAAAAAATTAGTGATGTCTGTTAAAAGAAAAACTCTAGATAAATTAAACAGTTTAATTGAGCAAAGAACGAGTCTCAAATTGGGCAGCTCCCAGAACCAGAATAGGTTCAGAGAAACTCTGGCATATGGTTTGATAATATTTATGGACAGAAAAAGGTAAGTGATATGCAGAAAACAAAGAGTGATGTACAGAAACAGCGGGATTGCTTACAGCTTGATGTTTGCTTTTTTTTTTTTTTTTTTTTTGAGGCGGAGTCTCGCTCTGTCGACCGGACTGGAGTGCAGTTGCAGTGGCCTGATCTCAGCTCACTGCAAGCTCCGCCTCCCGGGTTTACGCCATTCTCCTGCCTCAGCCTCCCGAGTACCCGAGTAGCTGGGACTACAGGCGCCTGCCACCTCGCCCGGCTAGTTTTTGTATTTTTAGTAGAGACGGGGTTTCACCGTGTTAGCCAGGATGGTCTCGATCTCCTGACCTCGTGATCCACCCGTCTCGGCCTCCCACAGTGCTGGGATTACAGGCTTGAGCCACCGCGCCCGGCGATGTTTGCTTTATTTAAACACAGTTTGTTAACAGCTGACTTCCTGTGACTTGCCGAAAATCTGTGATTGGTGTAAGAATAGTGTATTTACACATCTAGTTAGGCTGCAGTTTACCTTGTAAGGGGAAACTCTTAGGCCAAACTTAAAACATTAATATGTAAGGAGGCAGATTTAGGCTAAATTTGTGCCCAATTTGCCTGCCTTCCTCTTTTACTGAGTAAAGTGTGAAAGGAAAGTAAATCTCAGGACCCCCAAATTACTAAGCAAAAGGGAAAAGACAAGCTGGGAACTGCGTCGCACATTTGCTCCCAAATAAGATAGCTACAAAGACAAAAAAAGCTACATACCTCCCTCACAATTCCCCATTTAGAAATTCCTTATGAGCCCCAAGATCTTTACCCTGTAACAGTTCTATTGAATTTCACCTCAACAATGTAAATTGACAGCTTATTCTTTACACATACAGGACAAAGGACAGAACTCAAAGTCATCCCTCTGCTCACCTGAGACAACTGCACATCTGATGGCTTCCTGTATGCTATGGTTATTTTATCTTATGTAGAAATGCAGATTCACTAAGCTACATGAATTCATAAGTGACTATTCCTCTGCTCCCCTCTCACAGGCGAATGGCTGATCAAAGACTCACAAGAATGCAACCGTTTGTCTCTTGTCTACCCATACTTTTTAAAATTTCCTCCTCTTTTCTCAGTATCCGCCCATTCCCCTTTAAATATTGAAGCCCTCAAAATCATCTTTGGAGAACACTGGCAAAATAAACTTCTAAATTGGTTGAGACCTGTCTCAGATACTTTCTGGTTTTCAAAAGCATAAAAGGACATATAGAATTTAAACAGCATCAGAAATACTGATCAATATTCTGGCAGAAAATAATTTCTGGTAATCACTACTCAGATGAAGCTCCAAAGCAAACTGGTGAGTCCATGGAAGAATGAAAATTACAATTAAGAGCTTTGTAGCTATCAAACCTCGTCTTCTTACCCTAACTTCAGAGCAGGGATTCTACTGCCCATATCCAGGGCCGCTTTCAAAAATAATTAGGGCTGTTTCTCCTTTATTTTCCCCAACGAAAAGATTTTCTGTATCAATCCTAGGACTGTAATTCCTACCTACAAGGTATGACTGTGAAAGTACTGGAAATCGCTGTGATACGACACATTATTCCTAGGAATGTGAAGTCACAATGGGATGAACCGTGGGAGCAATGTACACTGAGAATTGTTCTTCAATAATAATTTCTGACAAGAGAAGAACTACAGATGTCTGTAGGCAATCCAGGAATAGATGACATAGAGTTCATTAAACATGACTAGGTAACTGTCATCTTTAGGTGTGATATAGTATGATTATGCTTTTTAAAAGTTATACCTTTTGTAGATAGATACTGAAACATTTGTGAAAAGATGATGATGTCTGGAATCTGCTTCAAAACAATCAGAGGTTGGGTAGGGGCGAATGGGAAACAATAGATGAAACAAGATATGAAAGCTGGGTGATGAGTCCATAGAATTCATTATACTATCTGCTCTGCTTTTGCTATGGTTAAAATTTTCCACAACAGAAAATAAAGATAAAATAACATAACTAAAATCAGCTCTGAAAGCCGCACACAATTAATACTATTATGATACTGTGAAATATACATTTGGCCTTCATCCCTTTGTTTCCTGACATGCAACTCCTAAAATCCTTGGAATCACCAAAGTGATAAGTATCATTTTGTATGTTAGTGATTGACTGGTAGCTGGCAGTCCCTCCATAGCTTCAGGATGGGGGCTGGTCACAGGAAAGACCAAGACAAGATTAGAGGGCTGAGGACTTGTCAGTTCCCCACCCCAATCTCTGGGGAGGGTGGAAGGGCTAAGAGTTGAGTTGATCAACAACAGCCAATGATTTAATCCATCGGGCCTATGTGACGAGGCCTCCATTAAAAACCCGAAAGGACTGAGGTCAGGAGGCTTCCAGGAAGGTGAATATGAGCACACCCAGGTGCAAGAAGGCTGGTGGACCCTGACTCCACTGGGATGGAAGCTCCTGTGCTGTTTGTTTGTACTCTTTAAAATATTCTTTTAATAAACCAGTAAATGTAAGTAAATTGTTTCTCTGAGTTCTGTGAGCTACTCTAGCAAATTAAGCAAACCTGAGGAGGGACTTGTGGGAACTCCAATTTACAACTGGTTGGTCACATGTTCTGGAAGCCAAGTCACAACTGACATCTGAAGTGGGAGGCAGTCTTGTGGGACTGAGTGCTCAACCCGTAGGATCTCATAGACAGCGTCAGAATTGAATTAGAGGACACCCAGCTGTTGTCCAATGCTGAAGAACTGCTTGCTTGGCGTGTGGAGAAAAACCCCATGCCTATTTGGTCAGAGGCGTTCTGTGTTGTGAGAATGCAGTAGGAGAAACTGAGTTTACTTTTCCTCTATATCCTCAACTACGGAAATTAAATCTGTGAAAGACAAACTTGAGAAAAGTGTTCAGGACATAGAAGAAAAAGGGCTTTAGAGACATGTAGGGGATAAATACGGGAAAAATTAAAAGATGCAATTCATATCTAGTTAATATAACTAAAGAAGAGGTCTCAGTAAATTAAAATAGGGAATAATTAAAGAAACAAAAATATTCTAGAAGACCCTGAAACTATAGATTGAAAAGATTTAGATTCCTCCTCCTGTGCAATGAGAATGTCATCAGAATAACACCTATAGAATTTTCAAGCAAAATTATCACTAGTTTAAAATATTCTACAATCTTGAATACACCAAATATAGGTAACATATATAAGATATGATGCATAATAACAAAATGAACACCTGTGAACCTACTACCCATTTGTGAAGACATTTGTTTATCTATCTAGACCAGTGGTCACAAAAGTGGAAAATGACCCACCAAAGTGCAAGTAAAAAATATTAGTATTTGTATTTATCTTTTTTATTTATAAATACCAGAAAAAATAGCTTGTAAATATTTAATATCCAAAATGGAATTGAAGATGTCTTCACTTGGAAGAAGTTCCATAACATCGAAGGCTGCCTGTGGCGCCCTCACTTATCTGCCGTAACTATAATTACAGCACATTGCTGTCCATGTGTGCTGTGAAAGGAAAGTATGTTTGGCCCCCCCAAATCACTAGATTAAAGGGAAAAGTCAAGCTGGGAACTGCTTAGGGCAAACCTGCCTCCCATTCTATTCCAAGTCACCCCTCTGCTCACTGAGGTAAATCTGATTGCCTCCTTTGGAAAGGCTAATCAGAAACTCAAAAGAACACAAGGGTTTGTCTCTTATCTACCTGTGACCTGGAAGCCCTCTCCAAAGAGATGTGTCCCGCCTTTCCAGACCAAACCAATGTTCACCTTACATATGCTGATTGACGTCTCATGTTTCCCTAAAACGTATAAAATCAAGCGGTGCTCTGACTACCTTGGGCACATGTCGTCAGGATCTCCTGAGGCTGTGTCATGGGCACGCATCCTCAACCTTGGCAAAATAAATTTCCTAAATGAACTGAGACCTGTCTCAATTTTTCTGGGTTCACAGAGCCTAATATTACAAATGGGTGGAGTGGTTTAAAAAGATTTCTGCAAAACATCATTAAAAAGAGTAGAGGCAAAAGTATGAACCACAAGAAAATAACAAGAGTTGACACTTGTATTTATATAGTAAGCTGTGATAGACATATTATGAAGTAAAAACAATTATCTAATCAGAACACAGTGCGTTCATCGAAAATATAATTACCTTTTAGAACTGATTTCGTTTTACATAAAGTACATGATATGAGCACACTGGTACATATATATTATGTATCTATTATATATATCCTTTGTTATGGACTGAATTGTGCCCCCTCAAAATGGACAGAATCCTTAACCCCCTTTGCTCTGTCTCAAAGGCAGTCAGGGTGAAGACTGCATTTGGAGACAGGGCATTTAAGAAGGTAATTAAGGTTAAATGAAGGTAAGAGTGGGCCCCTAGTCTAATACAACTGGTACCCTTATAAGAGGAAGGAGGAGACCCAGGGATGCATGCACACAGAAGGTCTCCCGAGGACACAGCCACAAGTCGGTTGCCTGTAAGCCAAGGAGAGAGGCCTTAGGAGAAACCAAACCTATAGACAACTTGATCTTGCACTGTTAGCCTCCAAAACCATGAGGAAATAAATTTCTGTTTGGTCCTCAAAGCTACACAGTCTGTGGTATTTTGTTATGGCAGCCTTAAGAAATACATTCTAATACATTCTGACCAGGCGCGGTGGCTCACGCCTGTAATACCAGCACTTTGGGAGGCCAAGGCAGGTGGATCAGGAGGTCAGGAGTTCAAGACCAGCCTGGCCAACATGGTGAAAGTCCATTTCTACTAAAGATGCAAAAAATTAGCCAGGCGTGGTGGCACACGCCTGTAATCCCAGCTACTCAGGAGACTGAGGCAGGAGAATCGCTCGAACCCGGGAGGCAGAGGTTGCAGTGAGCCAAGATTGAGCCAATGCACTCCAGCCTGGGTGACAGAGCAAGACCCTGTCTCAAAAAAGAAAAAATGAAGTCAATGGAAACCATCCCTAAGGAAGACCATGTTGGATTTATTAGATAAAGATTACAAATCAGCGGCTGGACGCGGTGGCTCACGACTGTAATCCCAGCACTTTGGGAGGCTGAAGCGGGCGGATAACAAGGTCAGGAGATTAAGACCATCCTGGCTAACATGGTGAAACCCCATCTCTACTAAAAATACAAAAAATTAGCCAGACGTGGTAGCAGGCACCTGTACTCCCAGCTACTCGGGAGGCTGAGGCAGAAGAATGCTGTGAACACAGGAGGCAGAGCTTTTAGTGAGCCGAGATCATGCCACTGCACTCCAGCCTGGGCAACAGAGCAATACTCCATCTCAAAAAAAAAAAAAAAGTCAATGAATCATTTAGAGGGGTCTTTCATAACTACTTCCTACCCACCTGGAACCATCAAAGAGCCACGGGCAACGGGGCTTCATCCTTACCTGGCAGGGTTTACCAGCAGGTCACATGAGGTTTAAAAATAGCTCCATCCTTCATTCCTTGGCCTGAGATTGCTTAAGACCAGGCCAGGGTACAGCCTGGCTTGACCTTGACCCCGCTTTCCTGTGTCTGAGACTGGCCTTCTATGCTGCTGCCCCACCTTTCCAGGGACATTGACTTGGGAGGGTGAGTGAGTTTTCACATAAGTGGGTGGGACTGGGGGACCCAAGCCTGGTGTCCCCCAGTTCATTCTCTGATCCTAAGAGGGCCGAAGCTTGGGCTGCCCACTGGTGAGGGCATTTCTCTCTGTGTCCTGGGGAAGACCAGGGTGTGGGGCTGGAGGTTCTGCTTCCCGTGAACTCCGGTTTCTGTTCAGGCAGCAGTGAACTGAGGTTGGAGCCCCAGAGCTGCCATCTCACACTTAGCTTTTTATGAGTGGGAGGATCCCCTTTGCTGTGCCACACCCAACATGGCCCGAGAGTATCTGTGGAAATCAAGACAATAGCACCCCAGCTGCTGGAGGAAGCAGGTGTTTTCTGAGAACCAGGATTGTTGTGGTTTTTCTTGTACCCTACCCAGTCTCTGGAGGGGCTCAGGAAAGGCTGCTGAGTTGCCTTGAAAGCTGAGTGGACGCCTCTTCTCCTCAAAAGGCCTCATCTTGGTGGCCTGATGCCATATCAAAAAAGAAACAGACTCCTCAGTCCGCCTGTCTTCAACTGGACAGAACATGTGAGTGGTACTGGCAGGACTGCTCACCTTCTAAATGCCTGCTATGAGATGTTTTTTGCCTGATGCTGCCTGGAAAACCGAGGGTCTCAGGGGACACAGTGTCATTTTGACACTGCAAACTGTGGCTTCTTTCATGTCACTGGAGCTCAGCCCCTGCTTCATATGATTATGAAAAGCTCATGGTATGGCACTTTATGGGGCATTCTTTTTCTTTTTTTTTTTTTTTTTTGAGACAGGGTCTTGCTCTGTCACCCAGGCTGAAGTGCAGTAGTGCCATCATAGCTCACTGCAGCCTCCATCTCCTGGGCTCAAGCAATCCTCCCACCTCAGCCTCCTGTGTAACTGGGACTACAGGCATGCACCACCAAACCCAGCTAATTTTTTAGAATTTTTTGTGGAGATGGGGCCTCATTATGTTGTCCAAGCTGGCCTTGAACTCCTGGGCTCAAGCTATCCTCCTACCTCAGCGTCCCAAAGTGTTGGGATTTCAGGCGTGAGCCACCACATACAGCCAATGGGTATTGTTTCATTTAATCCTCACCATAACCATCCCAGGGGTGGATACTGTTGTTACCATTCCAAGTGAGGAGTCCCCATCTCAGAGGTGAAATGCTTTTTCAAAAGCTGATGGGACTAGAAAAGGTGAAGCTGCTGAACCCAGGACTTGCTGGCTCTTACTGCCTGCTGTGCATGTCTAGATGTGGGCCTGGTCCCAGGCCAGATCGTTTGAGTGTGGCATCCTTACGATTTAACTGCTGGCTTTGTGCTAAAGCCCTCTGGTGGGGTCCCTCGTGAAGGCCTGGGATAGTAGGCTGGGTATCTGGCCTTCCAGCCGTTGTCTGTGCCTGGCAGAGCGATCCTGTTGGTCCTTGGAGAGAGCAATGCACAGCCTGACCCATGGCCTGCAGGTTGCCTCAAATGCACTCTTGGGTCTACAAATTGGGATAGATGCCCTGCATCTTGCAGCTCCATCCTGGCCTATAGGCTGGAAGCCTGTCAGCTGCAATGAAGTTTGCTACAAATAGGCAGAAATGCCAAGTGCAGCTCAGCCAGGCAGTGAAGCCAGCAGTACAGCTTGCTGGTTAAAGGACAGGGGCTTTGAAGGTCCTGAAAAGGGGATGTGTCATGTTGCCCAAGAAAGTGATTGCTTCAGGAGAGAGGACCTGACATCCAGCGTGGGGGAAATAGTCTCCTTTTTGCTCCGGACCCTTCTACCTGTTTGAGTTTTGTACTGTGTGCAGGTAACTCCTAAACCAAGAAGAACTTGGGTGTTGATGTTAGCCAGGCCTGGGTTAAGTCCTGGCTCTGCTGCATGTCACAGTCACAGTCGACATTTATGGAGCCCTGCCTACATGTTGTGCTAATTTTGGCCTATTTGCCATTTACTGGCCATGTGACATTGGACAAGTGGCTTTTTCTCTGAACCTCTTTCCTCCTTCCCCAGTTGTGAATGAAAATGCTTTGCAGAGTTGGGGATTGAGTGAGGACATGAGAAAGCACTTGCCACAGGGCCTGAGATGTTGGGAGAACTCAGTAAATGGGAACTGTCAATGATGGCTTTTGTTCTGAGTGTAAATGTTGAGGGGATGAGCGTTGCTGAGGGGCTACAGAGAAGCAGGTCTTAGCAGCATGTTGGGAGAGGGTGCCTGCCTTGTCCTTCAGGGATGAGCGTGCTGCAGTTCCACACTACCCCCATGGGATGGCTTTTCTGAGAAGAAGAGGACACTGCGGCAGTGAGCATGCCCTTCCCAGACTCTTCCTGGAAAGGTTCAGTTCCCACAGTGCTAGAATTTTCACCTGACTCCTTGCCAGCGCCACCATTGGTTCACGGATTTGGGTAGCGCCTTTCACAGTGCATCCGTCAGCATTCGCCTGTAGTGTCTGTTTCATCCCTGCTGCTTGGCACGGTATTTCCCCCGTGGTGTGTTTTCTGATGTCTTGCTAACGTATTTTGGAATGAGTGCGTACCCTAGATTGAAGAGTCATTCGTTTTGTGATCGCACCTCCCCTAGAAATCAGTCTGATCCATGGGAAAACTGCAGTTCCTGAGGGCTTCCCTGAGATCTCCAGCCCTTCTGCCTTCCATGACGATGCTCTTTTGTAAAATTCCGAAGTACCTCAGAGCTTTTAAATTGTGAATAATACAACAAACTCACCTGTGCCACCAGGCTCAGTCCAGGCATAAGGTATGACCTGTACCTGTGGGGCCCCTCTGTACCTTCTCTGTTTGTCCCTCCCTTCCAAAGGTAAGCATTTGGGGTCACTAGGTGTATCTCAAGCTTGGCTACAGAGTGAGTCACCTGAGGAGGTCAGAGGTCACCTGAGGAGGACCCAGGTAGTGCCTGGGTCCCAGCCAGGGTGTGGCCTGGGCAGTAGGACTTTGAAGAGCTGTCTGGGTGATTCTAGTGTGCAACCAGCGTTGAGAACCACAGGTGTCGATCTTTCCAGGTATTACTCTTACTATAGCTGTGCATGTCCCTAAACAAGGCGCTATTGGTGTGCTTTTAAACATGATGTCAATGGTGCTCTACAGTTTGTATCTGTTTTGCTTTTGCTTATGTAGCATTATGCTTGTGAGAACAGTCTACAACTAAATAGCTCTTGTTCACACATTTCCTGGTGGTAGAGTGTCCATTCTAGAAGCATACAGCTGCTGCCGGAGCCATATTCTGTTGATGATCATGTAGAGGGTTTGTGGTGTTCACTGCTGGGAATGTGAACATCCTTGAACACTTTCCCCGAGCATGGGAGTTGCTCTGTGTGATGCTGCTCAGCTTTTGCCACATCATGGCGCATGTAGACGATCATATTTTCACTTTGGCAAATGAGGGGGTTCTGGACTCCCTAGACCCCACCCAGCCATCTCAGGGGCTGTGGCTTTAAGATCTTACCCACTGTTGGGAGCTCAGCCCTAGAGTTTATTCCCAGCAGGGGAATTGGGACAGCATCTTCTACTCCCTTAGATATTGCAGGAGTCCCTTCTGGAGTGGTTATGGCAACTTCTACTCCCTGTAGAAGTCTGGTTTTGCCAACCCTTGGCACTGTCCAACCTTTTAATTATTGCAAATCTGGTGAGTATGATACAGTACCTTGTTTTATTCAGTATTTCCTAATGTCTGGTACATTGAGCATGTTTTTATGCTTATTGGTCTTTTGAGTTTAATCTTTTAACTGCTTGATTGCATCTTGTTTACACATTTGTGTTTTTCTTATTACTTTTAGAAGTTCATATTCTGGATCCTATTTCTTTGGGGTCTGCTGTAGATATCTTCTCCCAGTCTGACTTGTCTGAGCTTTTGTAACGGGGCTTTTTGATACCTCAAAGTTTAAATTGCTTTTTTACACCTAGGTCCTTGATCTACCTCAGTGATGCCCAACCAATGGGTGACTTTTTGGGACATTTAGCAATGTCCAGAGACATTTTTGGTTGTCCCATCTTGGGGATGGTGTTGCTTCTGGCATCGAGTGAGTAGAGGCCAGGGATGCAACTAAATACCCTACAATGTACGGGGCAGCCTCTCACAACTAAGAATTATCTGGTCCAAAATGTCAAAGTGCTCAGGTTGGAGACCCTGCCCTAGGGATTCTGATCAGGTATGAGGCAGGTTCCTAGAATCTGAATTTTTCACAAGTACCTTGGGTGGCATTTATGATCAGGGGTGTTTGTGAAGCACAAAAGTATAGAGTATAAATACCTTAGGATGGCAAAGAGGTCAGTGAAGGTTCTCTGGAGGCGGTGGGAGAAGGGAGAGGAGAGGTCAGACATCCAGGGAGAGAGGAAGCACATTGTATGCTCACGGGGCGGGGAGGAGGGGAGCCTAGTGGCCCAATCCCCCTGACCCCCAGAGCAGCCTTCTCCTCCTTTGGGTCACTGAAAGCAACACCAACTCTGTCCTGGGGGCTGGAACTTGCTGCCTCTGGACGCTGCTGCTCTGCTTCCAGCAATCATCATGAGAGATGAGATTGTCAAAGACCCATAGCTGCTTTTGAGTGCTGTTGGTAGACCCAGCATTGTGCTGTGTGCCTTCTGTACATTCTTTAATCATATTTTTATCTCAACCCTGTGAGATCGTTTGTAGAAGAGAAAACTGCTAGACAGAGGTAAAATGAAGCACCAGTGTCATCCAGCAAGAAGCTATCAGAGCTGGGTTTCCAACACTTAACTGCTGTGCTGTGCTGAGGACGTCCTGGAGCCCAAGTCCAGTGCTGCCCAGTGTGGTCCCAGTCAGTTCTGCTCTCGAGCCTTGCCTAATGGGTCGTGGGATGACAGGCTGCCCTGAGTTAGCCAGCCTTCCTAAATAGCCCTCGTGCCCCGTGGCAGCAGGAGAGAGACCCCCCACATGCGAGGAGCTGCTTGACTTCCTTTTGCCTTTCTACATGCTAGGCATTTGAGCTGACTTTCAAAGGGATCACTTCCTGCTTTGAAAGCGACTACAGTATCTTAAAGTCAAAATGCTGATTGAAACCTGGAGAGTGTGCCTGGCTCCCTTGCCCTTATTTGTCCAAAGTATGATTCCTTCGCCACAAGCATTTCCTGACGGCATTCTTGAGCCGGAGCCCAGTGTCACGGTCTGCCTGTTCGTTTATGGGAACTCTGGGCTATCACTTGCATAATTGATTTCAGGGCCCTGGGTCTTCCAAGCAGCTTGAGTTCTACAGGCATCAAAGGCAGAGCATGGAAGCTTCCTCCCCTGTGCAGCTGAGCTGAATTCTATTTATCTTTTCAATTCTGGTGAAAGGAGTTTTCCTATGAGTGCCTTACTTTTTCTTTGTGGTCTAGTCCT
>NW_012116744.1:1460277-1502417 GCF_000951035.1 Colobus angolensis palliatus
AAAAAAAAAAAAAAAAAGATTACAAATCAGCTATTATAAATGTGCTTAAAAAACTAATGCCACAACATGGATGAACTTCGAGGACACTAAGTGGAGTCAGTCAATTATAAAAAGATAAATACTGTACGATCCACTTATATGAGGTATATAGAGTAGCCACTCATAGAAAGAGAAAAGAAAATGGTAGCTGGAGGGACTGAGGGAGGGAGAAAGAAACAGGGAATTGCTGTGTAATGGGTATACACCTTCACTTCAACAAGATAAAAAAGTTCTAGAGTTTGGCTGCACAACAATGCGAATGTGCTTAACATTACTGAACTGTACACATAAAAGTGGTAAAAACAGCAGTTTTTCTGTTGTATATATTTATTAACATTTAAAAAAACTAAAGGAAATCATGTCTAAAGAATTACAGGAAAGTATGAGAATGATATCTTGACAAATAGAGAATATAAACAAAGATAAATAATAAAAATTTTAAAACAGAAAATTTTGGAGTTGAAAACTACAGTAATTTGAATGAAAAATTCAGTAGAGGGGCTGAACGACAATTTCAACTGGCAGAAGAAAGAATCAATGAACTTGAAGACAGGTCAACTGAGATGATCCTGTCTGAAGAATAGAAAGAAAAAAGGTTTTTAAAAAAGTGAACAGCACTTTAGAGACCAAAGGGACTCTGCAAAGATTACCAACACACCATAATATGAGTTTCAGAAGGAGAGGAAAAAGAAAGGGGCATAAAGAATATTTGAAGAAATACTAGCCACATACATCTCAAATTTGATGAAAAACATTTACCTACACATCCAAGAAGCTCAAAAAGATCTAAGTAAACTCAGAGGATCACACATAAACACAGTCAATATCTGTCTGAAATGAAAGACAAAGAGAGAATCCTGAAAACTATGAGAGAATGCCAGGTGCGGTGGCTCAAGCCTGTAATCCCAGCACTTTGGGAGGCCGAGACGGGCGGATCACGAGGTCAGCAGATCGAGACCATCCTGGCTAACACGGTGAAACCCCGTCTCTACTAAAAAGTAAAAAAAAAAAACTAGCCGGGTGAGGTGGCGGGCGCCTGTAGTCCCAGCTACTTAGGAGGCTGAGGCAGGAGAATGGCGTGAACCCGGGAGGCGGAGCTTGCAGTGAGCCGAGATCGCACCACTGCACTCCAGCCTGGGCGACAGAGCGAGACTCCTTCTCAAAAAAAAAAAAAACAAAAAAACAAAAAAACAAAAAACAAAAAAAACTATGAGAGAAAAATGCTGCCCTCATTAGGCATAATCGATCCGCCACAAGTTAACAGCTGGCTTCATAGCAGAAACCAGAGACCAGAAAGTGGTGAGAGGACATATGAAAGGGCTGAAAGCAAACAACGGTCAACCCAAATTCTATACCAACAAAATTACTTCAAAAATGAGGGAGAAATTAAGACATTCCCAGAAAAATAAAAACTGAGAATATGTCACCAGGAGATGAGACAAGAAATACGAAAGACTGAAGTTAAAGGACACTAGATGGCATCCACACAAAGAAATAGAGAGCGTTGGCAGAAGCGATGACATTGCCAACATGAAAGACAGCGTAAATATATTGTTGATGTAACTTTTCCTCATCTGATTTAAAAGATAATGGCATAAAGCAGTAACTACAGTTGATCCTTATTATTCCATATTTGCAAATTTGCCTACTCGCTAAAATTTATTTGCAACCCCTAATCAATACAGACATACCTAAGAGACATTGTGAGTTCAATTCCAGACCATTGCAATAAAGCAAATTTTGCAACAGAGTGAGACATATGTATTTTTTTCCGTTTCCCAGTGCATATAAAAGTTATGTTTACACTATATACTATAGTCTGTTAAGTGTGCAATGGCATTATGTCTAAAAAAAATGTAGATGCCTTAATTAACATATACTTTATTGCTATAAAATGCTAATCACCTGAGTCTTCAGTGTTAGCTGTTACCATTTTGCTGGTGGAGTGTCTTGTCTCAATACTGATGGTTGATGACTGATCAGGGTGGTGGCTGCTGAAAGTTAGGGTGGTTGTGGGTGATTTCTTAAAATAAGACAACAGTAAAATTTGCTTCATCTATTGACTCTTCCTTTCATGAAATAATTCCTTATAGCCTGCACTGCTGTTTGATAGCATTTTACCCACAGTAGAATTTCTTTCAAAATTGAAGTCAATCCTCTCAAACCCTGTTGCTCCCTTTATCAACTATGTTTACATAATATTCTAAATTGTTTAGAATTTCAACAAGGTTCATAGCATCAAGGTTGTCATTTCAATAAGGTTCATAGCATCTTCACCAGGAGTAGATTCCATTTCAAGAAACCCACTTTCTTTGCTCATAAGTAAGAAGCAACTCCTCATCTGTTCAAGTTTTATCACGAGGTTGCAGTATTTCAGTCACATCTTTGAGTTCTAATTCTAGTTCTCTTGCTATTTCTACCACATCTGAAGTAACTTCCTCCGCTGAAGTCCTGAACCCCTCAAAGTCATCCATGAGGGCTGGAATCAACTCTTCCTGAACTCCTGTTCATGTTGATATTTTGACCTCCTCCCATGAATCATGAATGTTCTTAATGGCATCTAGAATAGTGAATCTTTTCTAGTGGTTTTCAATGTACTTCGCCCTGATGCATGAGAGGAATCATAATCTATAGGAGCAATACCCTTAAAAACTGTGTTTCTTAAATAGTAAGACTTGAAAGTTAAAATAACTCCTTGATCCATGGGCTGCAGAATGGATGTTGTTTTATAAGGCATGAAAACAATATTAATTTCCTTGTACATCTCCATCACAGCTCTTGGGTGACCAGAAGCATTGACAATGAGCAGTAATATTTTCAAAAGAATCTTTTTTTTTAACAGTAGGTTTCAACAGTGGGCTTAAAGTATTCAGTAAAACCATGCTATAAACAGATGCGCTGTCACCTAGGCTTTCTTGTTCCATTTACAGAACAAAGGCAGAGTAGATTCCGGATCATTCTTAAGGGTCTTAGGGTTTTCAGAATGGTCAATGAGCACTGGCTTCATCTTAAAGTCACCAGTTGCATTAGCCTCTAACAAGAGAGTTAGCCTGCCCTTTGAAGCTTTGAAGCCAGGTACTGACTTCTCTAGCCATGAAAGTCCTAGATGACACTTCTTCCAATACAAGATAAGGCTGTTTCATCTACACAGGAAATCTGTTGTTTAGTGTAGCCACCTTTATCAATGATGTTAGCTAGATGCTCTGGACAACATGATGCAGCTTCTACAATACATTAGTACTTCCTGCTTTCCTTTGCACTTTATGTTGTGGAAATGGCTTCTTTCCTTAAATCTCATGAACCAACTTCTGTTAGCTTCAGATTTTTCTTCTGCAGCTTTCTCACCTCTCTGAGCTTTCACAGAACTGAAGAGCCTTAGGGCCTTGCTCTGGACTGGCTTTGGCTTAAGGGAATGTTGTGGTTGGCTTGATCTTTTATCCAGACCACTAAAACTTTCTTCATATCAGCAATAAGGCCGTTTCACTTTCTTATCATCGGTGTGTTCACTCCAATAGCATATCTAATTTCCTTTGAGAATTTTTCCTCTGAACTCACAACTTGGCTATCTGGTATAAGAGGCCTAGCTTTCAACATGCCTTCCTCACTAAGCTTACCTTAATAATATAAATTAGCTTAAACATAAAATAATCTTATACATTTTACAAATAATATCTAGATATCATTTTTTTAAAGTAGGTTTTCTATGTGGAAAAATGATAAAACTATACCTGGGTCTTCAAACTCTCAGGAATATTCACTTTAAATGTAAAGTGTGTAATTGAATTTGTTCTTTTTTTAAATTTAAGTGAACCTACTGGCAATGGAAACAGCAAGTGGCTTTCAAAATGGACACATATCAGTGGATATTAAAGTAACATCTGTAGAGTACTTTACCATTTATAGAGTGCTTTAACATGTATTGTTATTTAACTGTTTCAACAATCTGTGAGGTCTGAGGTTTTTACCCAGGACTTGGGCAAGCAGGGAGGAAGACGATGTCAGGTACCAAGATACTCAGTTCCTCCATATGTATGTCTTGCTTCATTTTATAGCATTTATAGTCTGTAAGGAACCAATGCTATTCATAACTAAACTACAGTGATTAGTACGTGGGCCCAAGGGCATTCACTTTGAGATACCATTTGAGGTTTTCATACTTATTTTTTTGAATGCTAATAAATCGACTGCCAAAAAAGTGAGTACCAAGGTCTATATCAGACAAGAAAATATCATTATGCTAGCTGCTTGTTATCAAAGATTAATTTAACAAATATTATTGAATCATTACAAAGTATATATAGGTGAAGACCTAAAACACAGTGTGTATCAACTGAACAAATAAACAGGGGACTTAATCATCTACTACCTGTAAAGCTGTCTTTGGTGAACTTGCTTCAAAACAGTTGTTGAAAAAATTTAAGTGTTAGGGAAGTACTCTAAAATTCTTTTCAACAGGATAACTGTAAGTGTCTAATGGGAAAATCTGTCAGATAACCTGAAAAAATGTCTCAATATAAATTAAACTGAAAGTCTAAAGATATTATATAAGAAACTACTAAAATCTTAAATAATGTTCACTATTTTACTCTTCATAGTAAAATGAACCAGAGTAAACCAGTTATGGAGCCAGAAGGTAATGATCTTTCAATAAAAAATAGCAAAACTGAACCAAATCAAACTCTTACCTCCAAACACCGGGGCTTTTAAGTAAGGTAACTGTATTTTTTTATTATCCAAACAAAACCCACTTCTGAGACTAAAAAAGAGTGCACTTAATATTAGGCATAAACTGGGAATGTGCCAGACAAACCAGAATGTATGGTCTCCTGCTTAATAAGACACATGTCCCAGGCCATCCTGTTCTAAGATCACAAAAACAGAAAAAAACAGAAAGCATGAGGGAACTCAAAGCACAGAAATAAACAAGAAAAAAATAAAAACTTTCACAAAGTAAGGTTTCCTCAAGGTTACAAATCAATTTGCATTAATAATATTTTAAGCAAGGGTAAAAGGGAGGAGGGGCTGATGTGCTAAAATAAGGAGGACTGGCTGAAATAAATTTAGGAAGCAGTCAGATTCCAGATCCTCTCCCCCACCCCAGCAAAACACTGGAAGTTTATTTTCTTAAGAACATA
The DNA here is from genome assembly GCF_000951035.1 of Colobus angolensis palliatus. Lineage (NCBI taxonomy): Eukaryota > Metazoa > Chordata > Mammalia > Primates > Cercopithecidae > Colobus > Colobus angolensis. Next base: position 1,465,452 of record NW_012116744.1, read on the forward strand.
AAACAGTGGTTCTCTGCACACTGGACTCTGGGCACAGCTGAGAAGAACATATACTATGCTGAAAACAAGAGCTTGGGTGAATGCATATATACAGATGCCGAATGCAGTGATGTCCCTGACCCCAATCATTCTTCCCCTGCTGGGTTCCCAGAATGATGGCAGCCAGGCCTTCATTCTCAAGGCAAGAGATATGAAGAGTCTTCTCTGAGGAATCTGACCATCCTAAGAAGGAAGACTTAAAGTTAATTGAGTAGAAGATTCCTCAACCAAACAGCCCAGCCAGGCCACTCTATTGTGGAACTCACTGTTGATAAGCCCCACTCCTATGCTCATAGCCTCCAATCAGCCTTTTTGTTCCTTACTATTAAATATAAACACACAAACAAAAATGTCCAGATGTCTAATGAAAGACTCTAATATAAAAGACAGAGATTAAAAGAAATACATAATAAACAGATTAAAGCAGCTTAAAGAGAAGTAACTTTTTTCTTTTTCTTTTTAATATACCGAGTGGTAAGAGAAGTAAAATTTTAGAAAATATAAGTATCTTTCTCATGGAGATAAGATATATTACAACTATGTAACAAGAACAGGATACTATAAAAGAACACGCAGAGAAAAAAAGTTTTTGAAATAATAAACTCGCCGGGCGCGGTGGCTCAAGCCTGTAATCCCAGCACTTTGGGAGGCCGAGATAGGCGGATCACGAGGTCAGGAGATCGAGACCATCCTGGCTAACACGGTGAAACCCCGTCTCTACTAAAAAATACAAAAAACTAGCCAGGCGAGGAGGCAGGCGCCTGTAGTCCCAGCTACTCGGGAGGCTGAGGCAGAAGAATGGCGTGAACCCCAGAGGTGGAGCTTGCAGTGAGCTCAGATCCGGCCACTGCACTCCAGCCTGGGCGACAGAGCGAGACTCCGTCTCAAAAAAAAAGAAATAATAAACTCAGAGGGTTTTTCAAAGATAAATCTGAGAAAGTCTACACAGAAAGCAAAGCAAAACATAACAGTGGCGACTAACAGGAAAGGAAAGGTAAGTCAGAAACGTAATATCCAAGTCATGGGAGTTCCAAAAAATAAAGGGGAAAAATCATCAATAAAATAATTTAAGAAAACATTTTAGAACCAAAGAAAAGGAAGAATTCAAAGAAAGAATGAGCAAAAATGCATGAAAAGAAACCCATGCCAAGGCAGATTATTATGAAATTTCGGAATCCCAGGATAAAGGGAAGAACCTGAAAGTTTTCAGGGTAAAGCAGGTCTGAAAGGATAGGAACTGAATGGAATCAGTCTTACCAACAGCAACACTGAAATGGGAAAGTGAAGTAAAATGGAGGCAAAGTACAATTCTGTAGAAAAATTATTTTTTACCAGAATTGTATACTCAAATTACCAATCAAATATGAGGGAAACATAAAGACATTTTCAGATACGCAAAGTCTAAAACATTTACCACTCATGCAAGCTTTCTCGGGAAACTATCAGGGAGTTAACACCACAAAAATGAGGGAATGGACCAAGAAAGAGCAAGAAATGGAATACGGCAGACAGGAAATCCAACATGGTGAGAGGTGAAGGGAGAACCTAGGAAGGCAGCCATAAAGAACCGGATGTCAAAAACAACCAGTTCAGATTGGACGCTTTAAGATAAAATGGATAGAACACCTGAAGTGTCTGAATGTCTTGACAGAATTAGACGACTGATGAAAAAGCAAACAAAAGAAATAAGACAATTAACTCTGAAAAGATTTTTAAAACATAGAGAAAAACAAAAACAGGAACAGGAAAAGTGATCACAGTTTACCACATGGCTCCTGCTGTGAAAAACATTTACATAATCAGAATAATGTAAATACTAATATGGATGTAACAGAAACAAGAAAAACTTCTTATTGTGCGATCTAAGATATAAAAATGGTACAGTGGGAACAAGGGAAGAAAAAAGGTAAAATCTTCAACTCCTGTCGGGGGGAGTCTATAGAAATGACAAAAACTAGGCTGGGCACGGTGGCTCAAGCCTGTAATCCCAGCACTTTGGGAGGCCGAGACGGGCGGATCACAAGGTCAGGAAATTGAGACCATCCTGGCTAACACGGTGAAACCCCATCTCTGCTAAAAACTACAAAAAACTAGCCGGGCGAGGTGGCGGCGCCTGTAGTCCCAGCTACCTGGGAGGCTGAGGCAGGAGAATGGCATGAACCCGGGAGGCAGAGCTTGCAGTGGGCTGAGATCCGGCCACAGCACTCCAGCCTGGGTGACAGAGCGAGACTCCGTCTCAAAAAAAAAAAGAAAATGACAAAAACTAAAAAAACAAACAAACAAAAACCAAGAAGTGCAAGATAGCCATGCTATTTTGAAAGTAGGGCTAATCAACTAAAAGTTAGAGGTCACAGTGCAGAAGAGGGCATGGAGGACCCCAGGGAGGAGACTTGCTTGCTGGTTTTTTTTGCCATAACTGTGTAGAATTGTTGGTCTCTAGATAACAAGTGTGCACAAAATTTTTTTAAACTATTTGATTAAAATAGAAAAGGAAAAGAAAAAAAGAGGGGACTTAGTGAAAGAAATCTCAAAAACATTTTAATTGAAGTGCCAAATTGCTCAGACCTCAGCCAGTATCAAACTGTTTTTCCCATAACTAAAGCTGCACCACTGTGTATATCATTTGAGTACGATTATCAACCTTCCTCCATACTCTTCCAGTATGAAGACAGACGGGGAATTTTCCAAATCTTACCTCGAGCAGAGCTGCTGCGGGATCACCCTGTAGACTTTTTCCCAGTTTGTCAACCTCATCTAATAGGAACACTGGGTTGTTCACTCCCACAGTCTTCAAGCCGTTGATGATGCGACCAGGCATGCTGCCAACATAGGTGCGCCTAGAGAAAGCAAGCAGCACATTTACAGTGTGAGATGTCAGGAGGCAGGAGCGATGCCATACAGAAATCGAAACTTAGGAATGTGAAAAGATCATTTAGCTATCACCATAATATAGCAAAGAGGTACTATGTATTTAAAAGGCACTACGATAAATCAAAAGTTATTATATTCAATTCCAACCTTATCTTCTACTTAATTCTGGTTACAAGTTGCCCAAGATATTGGAAGAACTGTATCACATTTGCCATTTGGTGAAATGAAGAAACACTTAAGTCACCAGTTACGGTTCTTACTCTTCAAGATTCCAAAATGTCCAAAGTACCCTATTGAAAGGGCATACCACAAGAATATTTCACGTCAAAGCCTTTTGTAAAGTGTGTACCCACCCCATTGCTAAACCTAGCAACAAAGTGAAATAGGGCAAGGTTGAAAAACAACCCCCAGGACTAACTCAGACAAACAATTCCAGGAAACCAGAAACCAGAACAGACCGGGTAAACGAGCCCTGCCCTGCAAGCCCGATAAACGTCACCAGTGTTTCAAAAGAGTAACTGAAATATCAGAAATGGCGGAAACCAATCATAATCAGCCAAGTTGCCTTGTTCAAATGTCAGCCAATCATACGTCTGATTTGTACAAAATCCCCTATGACTCTGTGCCTCTTTACCCCTGACTATATAACGCTGTCCTGAGCCCAGTTGGGGAGCTCTTCCGCTTGTTGCACGACCAGCGTGAGAGTTCCAGGTTTGAACCTGCAATAAAGATCCTTGCCGTTTGGCTTTGACTCCGGACTCTGGTGGTCTTCTCTGGGGAATAAACGGTCTGGGCATAACACTATGAATTCCCATGCTTTCCATGATTTTCCAGAGCATCCCCCTACCCAACACAACCACCTTTATATACACTGAAATGGCTGCCCCAGGGCCAGCTAAAACATCATCATCTTCATGAAGGAGATTAAAATCGGTTCAAAGGGCCACTCAGAATGTAGACCAAAAACAACAACAAAAAAGAAAAACTCCAATCTCTTTTATTTTCAGAGGCAATAATCTGTTAACTATAGTACGAGGATCTGGGTTCAACAGTATTTATATCAGAATTCCATTATTCTTATTCTGTCATTTTGAACAAAACTGTATTCATCCCATATGCACTAACTGGCAATAACCACATTTGGCCAGCCAGGTGTTTTGTTGAATGTTAAAATGTGAGAGCGTGCTTTATCGTATTTGGACCAGAATCACCCACACAATTATGACAGATGTAGAGTGTGGCATGAAAAAAAACACATATGTTTATCAAACCAAAAAAGGTGCATTTTTTACAAAGCCAGCAAAACTGAAAGCAGCAATTTACTAATTTTAATTATAACCTTGCTGTCTACGTTGTGCAAAGCAAATGCTGTCTCTAAAGAGGCATAAAAGCCTGACTGCCGAGAAGAAAATGATCAACGAGAAGTGGAACAGCCGCAGTTACCTCATGATCTGCACAAAGCCGATTCACAGAGCAGGCCTGAATTCTGCCACATGACTGGTATAAAGTAGGACAGAACAAACAGAGTGACCTTTGAAAAGACAAGCAAGCCTTAAAAACATCGTGGGAATGCCTTTCATCCAGGAAAGGTGACCGAGGCACCGGAAGCAAATGCAATAAACATTGTCCTGTTAATATAAGGAATTAGCATATTCAAGATTTCAGAATCAGATACAAGAAAGACAAGACTCAGAATTAATAAATTCTTTCAAATTATTTTTCTAGAGAACTTAACAGATTTGCCATTACTCTGATTTTTAAGAGTGGTAGGGAAGGGAATTTTTAAAAAGAATCTTAAAGCCTCTAACAGGTCATTTTTTGCTACAGTTATTTATTTGCCTTTCCTTTTTTGATGAGCAAACTTCAAAAACAGGTACTGACAATTCTGCACCTAAAGTTACAGAGAGAAAATAATATTCTAGGTAGGCACCCTTTCTAAAAAAAGTGGAATCCTAGATTCTACTCAAATTGTATATAAGCAATTCCTCTTACACTTTCCATTGCTTCCCAGAGCCTAGGGAATAAGGTTCAAACTCCTTTGTCTGGAGTTCAAGGCTTTTCACAATCCAGCTCCCATTCATCTTCCCAACTTGCTGCCGTTACTTTTTTGCTTCATCCACAATTGAGATCCTATTACGCTCTTAAACTTTTTACCTTTGTTAAAAATATGGTGCCTTCTGCCCTTAATACTCCTCTTCCTGCTTACTAAACCCCAACAATTCTAAAAAACTTTTTCTGACTACCTCTCACAAAGTGACTGCTCCAATAATGCAACGTCTACAGCATTTACTGGCTCCATAATTCATCTGATGGTTACTTATGATCTAGTTTTTATTCATGGGTATAATAACCTCCTCTAAAGAGCCAGTGAGCACTTTTATGACAGAGACGGGGTCTCACCACAGAGTAGTGGCTAGATATAGAGCTGTAAGACTGTTTCCCACCAGATCCACCATTCCAGCACTCAAAGCATCTTTCCATCAACACTCTAAAGGTAACATAGTACAAGCCTCTGAATACTATTTTGGGCAAATTACTTGACCTAAGCCTCAGTTTCCTCACCTATAAGATGGGGATAATAGTGTCAACTTGGTGGGTTGTATTAATAAAAGGATCATGAGAGAACACAGGTAAAGCACACAGCACAGTGCCTGGCACACAGTGAGCTTTCCAAAGATGCTCATCGTTATTAGCAACAGCTACTTAAAGTTTACTTCTGGTTTCCTGGAAAAAGCACAAGAGCAGAAATCAGTACACCTGAGTCCCATTTCAATTTCTGCCTCATGGAAGTAAATTTTGCAAATGTCTTTTATAGCAGACAAGAGAGAAAAACATAGGCATTTCACCATCCACTCTTCCTACCTATTCGATTAAAGGGCTCCCTCAGGCTATAATGCAAACCATTAAAATAAAATTTACAAAGAATTTGGAATATAAAAGAGTTTAAGTGTTACAATGTTAAGTGAAAATGACAGGATTACAATTCTGTTACTTAAAATCCAATGATAAGTTTGGCAGTACAAAACAAATGTTAACAGTGATTATCTTTGTATGATAGAAAAACATGAGAATTTTTTTTCCTTTCATTTTTCCTTTTTCACATTTTCTACCAAGGGTGTATGGATGTGTACATGTGGGTGTGGGTGTGGGTGTGGGTGTGGGTGGGTGTGTGGGTGTGTGTGGGTGTATCTCAAACTTGAAAAAGTAATCAGTTTAAAAAAGATCCTAATGATCTCAAAAAGAAAAATAGTCTTTAAGAAACTGGGATTTTAATGTATAATAGCATGTTTAAACAAATGCAATTCTTCTTCTTCTGGTAGTCATTACTAAATCTTTTCATAGACTAACTTGTATGGGTGTACTCATCTAAAGGGTTGCACAACTTCCAAAATACCATGTTTTAATCTTATATGAATTCACAAACACCTAGAGAGCACTCACCACATTTAGCACCACGTTAAATAAGCATCATGGGGTACATAAAGAAGATATATAATAAATCCCCTGCCTGAGAAAGCTTGTACTTTTTATAAACGTATTTATGTTTCATCTCCACAGTTGTATGGCAGAAATGCCAGAGGCCCGTATTCTATAAAGGAGCACAATAGGTGGTCAGTTTAGAGAAGAGTAAAATCATAACTGACTGTACTTACATTAATGGAGGAAGCCTTGGGTTGAGTCTTTAAAATAAACCTAAGTTTTGGAGAGGCAAAGAAGAGTTGCATGCAAATACAAGTTGAAAGGATAGTGGGCAAACCATAATATATCTGGTACACTATGCTAAAAAATATATTAGAAGCTTGCTGTTTCAGTTATTTTTCCCTTGTAGAAATAATAATGAAATAGTTTATTTATAACTTTACCATTTCAGGTTACATATGAAAATGTATCAATGTGGAAATCACAAGGTCATTTTTCTTCTCATCTTGTTTGTAAGTTGAGCCAAGGATTTCTCACAATAATATAATTTTATTATCTAAATAAACAGCTGATAAATTATTTCTAGGAGTGAATATCAACAGTGATTTAAGATATATCATAACATTAATATATTATTTATTTTTACCAAAGAACAAAATGAAAAACAATTATGCAAACATGATTTCATAAAACTTCATCTTAAAAGAAGTTACTTTATATTTAATTTGTGTGAATTGATTTACATTACTTAAATGTAATATTTAAATATAAAAATTTAAGTTGTTAAAACTGATAGAAGGGAACGGGTATTTTGTGGCTTATAAAGTGGACAGAAAAATCACAGTGGAGATAAATCCAAATGAGAAATGTCAAAAAGACTGAAAAACTGAATGAGTTAATACATAGTATAAACATTATTCTCCCTTTAAGCTACTCAAAACAATATAGACAAAAATGAGCCAATTTTAGTCAGATCACTATTATTTTCCAAGTGTAGGATTAAATGTTAAGGCAAGCCTTTTTTTTTTTTTTTTTTGAGACGGAGTCTCGCTCTGTCGCCCAGGCTGGAGTGCAGTGGCCGGATCTCAGCTCACTGCAAGCTCCTCCTCCCGGGTTTACGCCATTCTCCTGCCTCAGCCTCCGGAGTAGCTGGGACTACAGGCGCCCGCCACCTCGCCCGGCTAGATTTTTGTATTTTTTAGTAGAGACGGGGTTTCACCGTGTTAGCCAGGATGGTCTCGATCTGCTGACCTCGTGATCCGCCCGTCTCGGCCTCCCAAAGTGCTGGGATTACAGGCTTTGAGCCACCGCGCCCGGCCAAGCCTTTCTTTTTCTTCCCCATCTCCCACCTCATTACTGCTTAACCCTAAAAAATATATCTTTGCTTGTTTTTAAAATAAATCCCCAACTTATCGGCATCCTCCTTCTCATACGCAGGTACTTTCAGCAAAAGGCCAGGGTTCTACACATGGAAAAACAGGGAGAGTGAGTGGCAAAATCGAGAGGATAAGCAAGGGCAGTAACAAAGCAGCTTTCTTTTTCCTTGGCTATTCTAAGACTGCGGAACAGTGGTGCCTACTCAGAGGCTAAGGAAAAACAAAACTTTTCATGAACTCTGTGAGCACGTGACCAGTACTCAAATGCCAAGACCTGGGTTGTCTCCCATATGCCTCAACTGTCACATGGAACCGCATGTTCCCCCAGGCACACCCACGGTTGTGCTGGAATCGTCAACTGTTCTTTCTCTCCTCCTCCTATTCATTTCAATTCATAACTGACCTAAGTGCATGCTCTGCCCTCACCCTTTCCTCAACAACTGAACCCCACTACTCTCCACATGCTTCCAAACAGGGTTTGAAATAAAATTTTTTAACAGGCTTTAATAATTTACAGGGTAGATGGGTAATACGTCCCCAACAGCACAAGGGCAGGCTGCTATAGTAGTCAAACATCTGGTACACTGATAGCTAAGTAACACCTACCAGCAAGGTGTATCTAAAATCAGGCTGAATAAAATGATTCACAAAACAAATCCTGATACTTCTTACTCAGCAACCATCACAGCCTCCATACATACGTTTCTAAAAAGGTTATATTTACAAATATTTTAGGCAATGGTGATTGTAACATGACCTCCTTTTACAAGACTCATAAAGTCAAGTCTTATTTTCTTTAGGCTCAATTTTCTTAATACAGTCACACACACAAAAGCATATTCACTTGAAAAAAAGAACAAATTTTATATGTCAGTAAGGATTTAAAACAGAGATTTATTTTAATCCAACGATGTTCATAAGTGGCGAGAACCATGACACTATACATTGTGCATTAATAGGCAATAGAAAAATGCATTTTCCCATAATTCTGCCATATAAATTAAGCAATAATGCTGAGAATAGGATAAATATTTTAGAAGGCAATTTAAAAAATCAGATTGAAATTTATAAAAACTCATACTGAAGCTTGTAAATCTAAATTTGTCCTCCTGAGAATTTATTAATAGAATTTAAATGGTTAAAGCTAATTTTTAGTGAATGCTGTGTGTCAGATATTAAATAAGTGCTTTCCAAGCCTTATCAAATAATCAATACCAATGTGAAAAGAAATAAGAACAAATCACCTACGTGTCATGTGCTTATGATGTCAATTTCATATAATTCCACAAACTCACTCTCTAAATGCCATCAAAGACTTACTCTGTCGCTAAAATGAAAAGATTTAGGCCCTAGACACAGCTTCTTTAAGTTTGGTCCAAGAGAAATGCCAATTCCTTTACGAGAGCTAACTACAGCCTCTAGTGGTACATGCAAGAATAAGAAGTCTAGGCAACAAAAATATCTTTTGAAATTGCCAGAAGAAATCACCCAAATCAATTCTCTACTCTGATCTGCACCCCTCATTGTTTATTTACTAAAATCTTGTGATGATTCTTTTTTAAAATTTATTATTATTATTTTTTTAGAGATGGGGTCTCACCATGTTGCCCAGGCTGGTCTTGAACTCCTGAGCTCAAGTAATCTGCCTGCCTTGGCCTCCTAAAGTGCTGGGATTACAGGTGTGAGCTACCACACAAGGCCAGTAATGATTTTTTTAAAATGCATAAGAATTTTAAGTGAGCAAATAAAAGAGAATAAAAATAACCATTTCTCATAGAAAAGTTTCTGAAACAGTTTCCCATCCCTGTCTATGGATAGGGATCCCTTTGAATAATAGAGAACAAGATATTTAAAAAGCATCATATTCTTTTATAAGAAGTTTATGGTTTCTACATTTAAACATGTTCTTTAACACATATATTATAGGTATGTTTTCTCACAACTTACAATTGCTATGAATCCTTTAAACCATGAAATGTAAATTCATACCTTCCCAAGGCATCTTCCATCAGGTCAACAGAGAGATCAGGGAGAACAATGAATGCAACATGCAAATCTGATTCTAATAATGTCAGATGAATCAGAAACAGTTTCGTTGTTGTTGTTTGTTTGTTTTTTGAGATAATGTCTCTGTCTCCAGGCTGGTGAGCAGTGGGACAATCATGGCTCACTGCAGCCTGGACCTTCCCAGGCCTAAATGATTCTCCCACCTCAGCCTCCTGAGTAGCTGAGACCACAGGTGCATGCCACTGTGCCTGCCTAATTTTTTAATTTTTGTAGAGACAAAAATTAAAATTTAAAATTTAAATATAAATTTTGTAGAGACAAAAGTGTTTCCCTATGCTGCCCAAGCTGGTCTCAAACTGTTGGGCTCAAACAATCCACCCATCTCAGCCTCCCAAAGTGTTAGGATTACAGGCATGAGCCACTGCACCCAGCCTAGAGAGACAGTTCTTACAGTTTATTGTTTTTTGATAGAAAGTGAGTCCAAAATGCAAGAATAAGCCTTAATAATTACGCTAACATTTATCCTTATTACTCATATTCATAATACAAACCAACCTTCATAAAAGGAAGCTTAGGCCAGGGGCGGTGGCTCAAGCCTGTAATCCCAGCACTTTGGGAGGCCGAGACGGGCAGATCACGAGGTCAGGAGATCGAGACCATCCTGGCTAACACGGTGAAACCCCGTCTCTACTAAAAATACAAAAAATTAGCCGGGCGAGGTGGCCGGTGCCTGTGGTCCCAGCTACTCGGGAGGCTGAGGCAGCAGAATGGCGTGAACCCGGGAGGCGGAGGTTGCAGTGAGCTGAGATCCAGCCACTGCACTCCAGCCTGGGCGACAGAGCAAGACTGCGTCTCAAAAAAAAAAAAAAAAGGAAGCTTAGACTGCAATCAGAACAAGCTTGTTATCAAAGACTTCCTACCTCCTCCTATTGGCCCTCCCTATTGCAGTTACTTTGTTTAACTCTAAGAGTTAGAGGTTATTTATGGACTGCTACTGGGTTGAAAAGAGTGTAAAGACATAATAATATCCAATCATAAATAACTTATAATTACATTCAAATGAGATTCCAGGAAAGCTGAGGCACAGAGTAGGTATCCACTGTCAAACAAAACCAAGGTCAGTTTGGGTGCTTAGAGGCTCTAGGCTAGCTGATAAGTCTTGTAAATGTCCTTTCCATTGAAGGTACCACAAATAGCCCTTTAAAGAAAACAGACGTATGCTATGCCTAAGCTTTTAGGGAGTTCTAGTCAATTAAAAAGAAAGAGGAATCAGAGATTAAACTGAGAGAAGTGTTCTACCTGTGTCCTCGAATGTCAGACTGATCACATACTCCTCCAAGTGCAATCCTATGGAACTCTCGACCTAGAGTCTTGGCCACTGATCTTCCCACACTTGTTTTACCAACCCCAGGAGGGCCAACAAAGCACAGGATTGGGCCCTTCAGGTTATTTTTCAGCTGTCTGACAGCCAAGTATTCCAGCACTCTTTTCTTCAATTTTTCCATGGCATAATGGTCATTATCCAGAAGAATCCGGGCTGCCCTAATGTCCAGGCGGTCTGTCAAATAACCCAACAGAAATAATTAGAACACATAAAATTTTTAAGTTAAAGAACTGCTTTCAAGCATAACGAGAGCAAAATATTTTTTTTTGAAAACAGATGTGATAAGAACAGACTTGGATCCTTCTAAATGAGGCTTCTAGGAGATCTGCACTTGGTTTGGTTTTTCTGCTTAAGACTTAGTGTCTCCAGAGATAGTAGGGACTAAACAATTAAAAACTCAATGTTCATATCATTTTATTTGGAATGATTTTCTAGTTATGCATTACTTCTTATGGAGATATAATTTCTACATATTCTATGTGTGCTGGCATTTGTTCCTTTTAAAAAAGGGTGATTTTTTTCCTTATTTCAGTAGTAATATATGTTCATTCCAGAAAAGCTGATACACTAATAGAAAAGAAGAAAACAGTTACCCATAATCTCATGCCTCCAAGAGATCACCACTACTTTTACTTCAGTATGTGTTATTCCAGGCTGTGTGCGTGCATTTACAAACCTATTTTTCAAAATGGGATTTTATGGGGCCTTTAAGTTTTGTAAAATGTTTTTTTCACTTAATATATTACAGACAACTTTCACTGTCACACATATATTTATCAGTAACACTCTATGGCTACTTAATACTCCGTTACTTAATTATCTATATTCATTTAACTACTTCCCTACTGCTGAGCATTCAAGTTGTTTATACATCTTTACATTTATAAAAGATGCTTCAACTGTGCATCACTGTAACTAAATCATCCCATATATCTGCAATGATTTCTTTCAGATTATCTTCTATGAACAGAAGTGCTGGGTCAAAAAAAAAGAGATGATGTAAAGAATTGCCTAACTGCCACACAGAAAGTTGTATCAAAGTCTCACCAGAAGTGTGTGAGTTAGGCTTTGTTTCTAGAGCCAGGCTTTCAACAGGTTTACTAATATGTTTTAGCACTTAAAATACTCAGATTAAACACCAGGTAACAGAAGCCAAAATAAATTCATTAGATGGGTGGCTGCCAGAGGATAAGACACAGCCACATGATCATGCTGGCAGTGAAAGAAGAAGATGGGAGAGAGAAATACATACAAATCTTTTAATTAATTAGTACACACTCTTTTAATTATCTAGAATTTGCTACGAACTTTTCATAAAGGAAAAAAATGGCCCGAGATGGTAATTTGGTTCCCAAGCTGGTTCCCCCAAAAACCTAGCTAAGCAGTAAACTATATAATTTAATTATAGTACTATTGATTTTAGTCAGAGTCCTAGGTGAGTGACGTAGGAGGAGAAGAACTAAAATTTCTTCCCCCTTTCCTGGCTCCAGAACCTAACCAATGAATATATGAAGAAGTGAAAGATAGAAAGTTTCTCAATTGTTTCACAATGCTAGCCCTGACACTAAAACCTACCACAGTAAACATAAAAGAAAACCTCAGACATCCCTTTTTATATAGCTGTAAATATTAAAATGCTAGCAAATCAAATCTATAAAGAATAATCTACTAAATCCAAGTGGGATTTATTTCAGTTATGCAAAGATGGTTCAATGTTAGGTCATCAATATCATCATGTCCAAGAAGAGTAAGTTTCCATCAAAATATCATCTTGTACCTAAAAAGGTACTTGTTATAATGCGTTATCCATTCATGATTAACACATTCAGTAAGGTAAGAATAAAAGTCAAGATAATTTAGAAAAGACACAATACTGTGAAGAAATTTCTTCCAAGAAATATGCCAAGTAAAGATAATTTTAAAAGTTCTTTCAGTCTTTTAAGTAAAGGTGATTTCCATGCTGTATACATTATTTTCTATCTTTTCCATACAGGATATATTTTTCTTATTATTCTCTTTAATGATTCAGAAAGCAGGCTTCCTGTTTTGAATAACGTGGTTACATGAAAAAAATTTTTCAAATTTCAATATAAATTTCCCTATTTATAATTGGAAGATTGAAATGGTATCTACTGACTCCTCTGAGATGGGAAAATCTGCAAAGATATTTCCTACAACTTTTTCCTCTCTGCTTTCCTTTCTGCTTTCAGTTACTATCTGAGATCTCCACTTGGTAGGTAAACTTCTCTTTCAGAAATTACAAATTGGGGGCTGGGCTCGGTGGCTCACACTTGTAATCCCAGCACTTTGGGAGGCCGAGGTGGGAGGATCACTTGAGGTCAGGAGTTCGAGACCAGCCTGGCCAATGTGGTGAAACCCCCATCTCTACTAAAAATACAAAAATTAGCTGGGCATGGTGGCAGGTGCCTGTAATCCCTGCTATGCAGGAAAATCGCTTGAACCCAGGAAGCAGAGGTTGCAGTGAGCCGAGATCGCACCACTGCATTCCAGCCTGGGCGACAGGGCAAGACACCGTCTCAAAAACCAAACAAACGAAGATATTTAGGCTGGACACAGTGGCTCAGGTCTATAATCCCAGCACTTTTAGAGGACAAGGCAGGCAGATCACTTGAGGCCCGGAGTTCTAGACCAGCCTGGCCAACATAGTGAAACCTCGTCTCTACTAAAAATACAAAAATGAGCCGGGTGTGGTTGCAAGCATCTATAATACCAGCTACTTGGGAGGCTGAGGCAGGAGAATTGCTTGAACCCAGGAGGCGGAGGTTGCAGTGAGTCAAGATCACACCACTGCACTCCAGATTGGGCAACAGAATGAGACTCCGTCTCAAAAATATATATATGAATGGCATTTTCATGGTTTTATAACCACACTCACAATTATCTAGACATAATCCTATGTAGCAAAGGTTTAGGAGCTTAACATGACTCCTTTTATACCATAATTTACTCATCTTCAGTTCTTTGTTGAAATGCTAAACAATGGAATTATTTTCATGATGGATACACGGCTGCTATACATCTCTAGTGCCGACACATATGGCATCTCAGAGTACCAAGAAATGTTTCCTTTCAACTAAAAGGCAGTATTTTGTTATGACATGCAAATATTAAATAAATTAAAAAATAAATTTACTACCACAGCTCACAGTAGCTTTATTTTTTGATATTTTATTTTATTAAATATTTTTATTTTATTTATTATTTTACTTTTTAAAATAGAGTCGGGGTCTTCCTATGTTACCCATGCTGGTCTCAAACTCCTGGGTTCAAATGATCTGTTCACCTTGGTCTCTCAAAGTGCTAGGATTACAGGTGTGAGCCACTGTGCCCAGCCAGCTTTATTTTTAATAGCCAAAAATACTGAAAACAACCCAAATGTATATCAACAAGTGAACTGATAAACAAATGATGGTATATCCATACAACAGAATACAACTCCAGCAATAAAAAGAAACAAATTACTGTTATATACAGCAACATGGATGAACCTCAAAATAATCATGCTGAATTGAAGAAGCCAGAAAAAAGGGCTCATACTCTATGATTCCATTTATATGAAATTTTAGAAAATACAGATTAATCTTTAGTGGTTGCTTGGGGATTAGGAGGCAAGGAGGAAAGGGGCAGGGAAGAAGGAAGGGATTATTAAAGAGCATGAAGAAACTTCTGGAGGTGATGGTTGTACTCGTTATCTTAATTATGGTGATAACATTACAGATGTATACATAAGTCAAAACTCATCAAAATGTACATATTACATTTGTGAAGTTTACTCTATGTCAATTACACTTCAATTTTCATGATGGATACACGGCTGCTATACATCTCTAGTGCTGACACATATGGCATCTCAGAGTACCAAGAAATGTTTCCTTTCAACTAAAAGGCAGTATTTTGTTATGACATGCAAATATTAAATAAATTAAAGCTCAAAAAAGAAAAAAAAACTTTCTCTAAGGAGAAATTAAGGGCCAGGCGCAGTGGCTCACATTTGTAATTCCAGCACTTTGGGAGGCCGAGATGGGTGGATCACTTGAGGTCAGGAGTTCGAGACTAGCTTGTCCAACATGGTGAAACCCCATCTCTGCTAAAAATACAAAAAATTAGCCAGGTATCATGGTGGGCACCTGGAATTGAGGCTACTTGCGAGGCTGAAGCAGGAGAATCACTTGAACTTGGGAGGCAGAGGTTGCAGTGAGCCAAGATCACGCCACTGCGCTCCAGCCTGGGCGACAAGAGTGAAACTCCATGTCAAAAAAATTAATAAATAAATAGAAATTAAGGAAACAATCTCATTTACAATAGTTTCAGAAAGAATGAAATACTTAACTACACACTTAACCAAGGAGGTGGAAGGTCTGTACACTAAACATCATAAAACGCTGATGAGAGAAGTTAGACACAAACAAATGGAAAGATACTACATGTTCACAGACTAGAAGAACGTTGTTAAAATATCTACACCACTCAAAGCAATCTACTAGTTCAATGTAATCCCTATTAAAATTCCAATGACATTTGTCACAAAAATAGATTTAAAAAATCCTAAAATTAATAAGAAATTACAAAAGACCCTGAATAGCCAAACCAATCTGGAGGAAGAACAAACGTGGAGACACCAGACTTTCTGACTTCAAGTTATATTACGAAGCTACAGTAATCAGAGAGTATGATTCTGGCACAAAAACAGACATACAGACCAATGGAATAGAATGGAGAGCCCAGAAATAAACCCTATAAGGTTAGCTAGAAGGTCAACTAATTTTCAACAAGGGCACCAAGAACATGCAACAGGGAAAGGCCAGTCTCTTCAAAAAAATGTTGTTGGGAAAACCAGATACCCACATGCAGAAGAACGCACTTGAACCCTTATATTACACCGTGTACAAACATTAATTCAAAATGGACTAAAGACTTAAATGTAAGGCCTGAAACTGTAAAAGTCCTAGAAGAAAATATATTTTAAAAGCTCCTTGACATTGGTCTGGGCATGGTATTTTTGATATGACACCAAAGTCAAGTCAACAAAAGCAAAAATGAACAAGTGAAATTATATCAAACTAAAAAGCTTCTGTACAGAAAAAAAAGTTCAGCAAAATGAGAAAGCAACCTATGTAATGGGAGAAAATATGTGCAAACCATATATCTGATAAGGGGTTAATATCCAAAATATATAAGAAACTCATGAAACTTAACACCAAAAAATCAAATAGGTGCTTATCATGACTAATAATCAGGGAAATGCAAATCAAAACCACAATGAGAAAGCACTTTATGCCTGTTAGGATGGCCATTATTAAAAAAAACAAACCAACCATAACCAGTGAAGGTGAGGATATGGAGAAAAGGGCACCGTTGTGCACTATTGTTTGGAATGTAAATTGGTATAGCCTTTATGGACACAGTATGGAAGTTACTAAAAAAGTTAAAAAACAACTTCCATATGATCCAGCAATCCCACCTCTGGGTAAAGAGCCAAAGGAACTGAAATCAGGATCTCAAAGAGATAGCTGCATTTCCATATTCACTGCAGTATTACTTACAATAGCCAAGATACGGAAACAACTGAAATGTCTACTGATACATAAGTGAATAAAGAAAATGTGGTATAGACATACAATGGAACATTATGCACCTTAAAAAAGAAGGAAATCTTGCCATCTGTGACAACATGGATGGAACTAGAGGGCATCATGCTAAGTGAAATAAGCCAGACACGGAAAGACAAGTACTGTATGATTTCACCTATTTAATGCATGTGGAATCTAAAATAGTCAAACTCATAGAAATGGAGAGTAGACTAGTAGTTGCCAGGGGATGAGAGGAGAAGAAAATGGGAGGTGATGGTTAAAGGGAACAAAGTTTCAGTTATGTAAGATAAATAAGTTCTAGAGATCTACTACAACGAAAAGTGCCTATTGCTAACAATATTGTTAATTTAACATTAGACCTTATGTTCAACGTTCTTACCACGAGTACCAAAACAAAAAAGCCAATAATAATGATGATAATAATAATCACAAAAGATGTAGGAGGAAACTTTGGAGGTGATGGATATGTTTATGGCTATGAGGATTGTGATGGTTTTATGGGTGTATACTTACTCCGAAACTCACTGAGATGTATTCATTAAATATATACAGCTCTTTGTATGCCAATCATACTTCGATAAAATGGTTTCAAAAAAATTGAAAACAAAAATAACAGACAATCAGTGGAGTAAATTTGAAATGAAAAATTGCATGAGCTTTCTGAATGACAATTAGACTGCAAAAAAGGTGTAATTTTTTGGCTTACCAGTTGTGCTTTTGTTCCAAGGAAGTTCTACCATAAGTTCCAAATAATTTCTAGTCAGAGCATATTCTGGCATTGACTGAGGCATTTTTTTGAGTCTGTGGAGAAAGAATACATAGCAAACTTGTTCAAGAACACAGAAAAATTCTGTAACAGAAAAATCAAACAGCTCTCTTTCTTGGTTAGATATATCATGCATATTTAGTTAAACAAATCTGAAAAAGTTTGAAAGTATCCAGATGATAAAACGTTTATTTTGTTTTGTAATGTAATGATTACCACTCCTCTCTCTCTCCCCAGCCTACTTTACTGCCCCTTCTATAGTCCCACCAGGGAGGGGTTCTTCCCTTCTGCTCTGCTTTCTCTACGATGTATTCTCATATTTTGTAAGTACATTAAGTATTTAATGTACTTACAAAACAAAATAAGGCAGATACCTGCAAACTGTAGGAGAAAACAGTATATCTAATTCTATCCTGGAAATATGGCCTCACTAGTGTGTGTCCCTTTTAAGCTCACAGGGATAGTCAAGTGACACATATCCATTGGTTTACTTATCACAGTAAGATGTAAGTGCCTAACTATGTGTAATACAATAATTTTATTCTTTTGTATCAGAGATGAGTGAGGTCTGCTCATAAAAGCAAGCTAATATATACTTAATAACAAATGCAACTTCCATAATATATGCAGTACTAAGCAAAGTGTTCTGCACGTAATAAATGTTCTACATATATTAACTAATGTCAGAGGCAATATAAAATACCCATCAACTACAATTACCAATGTTCTTAACTGTGAGCCTCAGAAAGTCAAGTATGAAGTCACTAAGCATTCAAACAGGCTCATTACAATTCACTAATAAAAGAAAATGGAATAAGAGTTATAAAGTTAAAAGTGTGTGAAGGAAAAATGGCTTTCAGTTTAACACTGGGGATATCCAGAAAATGTAATCAACCCACATATCCTATTCTGTTATCAAGGTTTCCCTGTACTTTGTCTTGTACGAAGAGAAATGGACAGTCCTTGCCCTTGAGAGTTTATAATCTAGAGAAGAAAAGTCACATGTGAAGAATACGATGCTAACTGAACAAACATTACGTATAAACAAAGAAGCATGGTCTATTCTTTCAGACAACAAAAAGGCAGCTGCAAGAGTTATAATGCTTGACAGCACACTGCAGGTGGAAGACTTGCACCATGTATCCTCAGTATTTGAGAAGAGTAGTGAAAGTGGTGTTAATCAGGAGTACTAAGAATGTTAATCATGAGTACTAAGAATGAAAACAATAATGAACAAATGCTTTTTATAATTTACCTCTTTATCTCTTTGACACAGACTTTATGGGCCTGCTCTGGCATACTAGATGTTTGTATTTTTTTCTCTAGCATGACAATGTCATCATTATCTTCATCTTCATCTTCATCTTCTAAAGTACCTGAGATATGTGTAATTCTCCTAATAGGGCGTATTGCTATAACCTAATGTAGAAAGCAGAAGAGTAAAACCGTATGTCAAAATAAATTGGAAATAGTACCCAGGTACACATAAGATTATGACTGGTTCTGAATAAACATTTTTATGACTATAGTCTATAGCTTTAGGAAGTGAAGTTCAGAATGATAATCTGAACTTCAGGCGGTTGTATACAGAGAGGCAGTAGAATTGCAAAAGCAGACCAGCATAAGGTAGACATGATTCTTTGGTATATGCTTACAATAATACGTGCATGAGAAAACAAATTTCAAGGAACTGGATACCAGAAATGATTAAACCATCTAGGAACTATCTTTCTTTGAGCTACTATTGCAGCCACTATTTTCTTGAAATACATTACTTCTTACCATTTGGTGACTGAAAAAAATTCCATTTTATCTCTCGTATTATAAAATTTCTTCCTAGCATCTTCAACCTTTCCATCACTGGCTCTATTTTGTCTTCAAAGCTTTCCTGCTTTCAAAATATTTTTTCTTAGCTCTAGTTCCTTCTAGTTAACTACCACACTATTTACTTCCCTTCTTGTGAGGTTCTGTGACAAGTGGCTATAACCACCAGATCCCTTACCTCATCAATCACTTCAGTGAGCCTTTGGCATCTGTTCCCATCCTGTCAAAATTGTTCTTTCAAATCTAAAAAACATATTCTGTGCAAAGTCAAATGGCCTTTGTGTTCTCCGCTATGATCTCTCTATCATATGTTAAAACCACCTTATGTGCTCCTTGAAATTCATGAATAAACAACCATTACTGGAGCAAAATGATATACTAGCATTTAATTTAAAAGCCCCCAGAACATTTTATTTTTTGAGACAGGGTCAGGTCAAGCTTTGTCATCCAGGCTGAAGTGCAATGGCATCAACACTGCTTACTGCAGCCTCACCCTCCCTGGCTCAAGCAATCCTTCCACCTCAGCTTCCTAAGTAGCTGGGACTACAGAAACACACCAGCATGTTGGCTAATTTTTAAATTTTTTTTTTTTGTAGAGGTCTCATTATGTTGCCCAGCCTGGTCCTGAACTCCTGGCCTCAAGCAATTCTCCTTCCTTAGCCTCCCAAAGTGCTGGGATTACAGGTGTGAGCCACCCCATTCAGCCCAGAACTTATTTTTTTAACCTGGAAAATTTATCTATTTAATACATTCAAATATAAAAATGTTTAAAACATAAAGCAGTAAATAAAAATTTAATTTTATAAAAACATAAGTACTAAATATATGCTTTTATTCTTATATGTCATCAGCAGATAAAATATTATAAATAAAAAACAACATATTATATATATTTTTAAAAGTGAGATTTTTATAAGCATATCAGTGATTTCACTGTTAAGACAAAAGCACTTTTTAATGCATTTTTCCTTCCTGACTGCTAAAACAGTGCTTTTCAACTCTTAGGGGAATGAAAAGGACAGAGTTTTAGGCTAACCCCAAATATTATCCTGATTCCTACTTTTTAAATAACTGTCTCTTGTTTAACCACTTTCTGGAGCACTTTTGAAAAACTTTCATTTTAAGTGATGGCAACCTTTATTAAGAGTAAGTTGCAGTTTTCTGCAACTCCCAGTGGATTTGTCTTTCTACACAAAATGAGTAATTGAATCCCTAATCTGATCTCAAGCCAGAAATAATCCAGTTTTCTGCATGTTTTAAACAGCATGGTGTCCTGGAGTACTAAACCCCAGCATGATGATCACTGTTCCTATCTCTCTCCTCGGCCTACTTTACTGCCCCTTCTCTAGTACCACCAGGGAGGAGTTCTTCCCTTCTGCTCTGCTTTCTCTACAATGTATTCTCTTTGATGACAAGACTTCTGTACTGATGACATCAAATTGCTAACATAATTCTCAACACCTCACTTAAGTCAGAGTTCTGCATCTCCAACAGCCTTCAAAGAACTGCCATTTTCACATCCTGTCCATATCAAATATATTTTCCTAATCTAAACTCTGTCCAGACATAAAAATTGAAAAATCAACAGATCGAGGTAGACTTCAAACAGATCCCATCATACATATAAATGTAATGGATGATAATGGGGATGGGAAGGATTATTTAATTAGTGGCGTTGAGTCAAATAAAAAGCTATTTGAGGGAAAAATACAACTGCT
The DNA here is from genome assembly GCF_000951035.1 of Colobus angolensis palliatus. Taxonomy (NCBI): domain Eukaryota; kingdom Metazoa; phylum Chordata; class Mammalia; order Primates; family Cercopithecidae; genus Colobus; species Colobus angolensis. The sequence goes on from NW_012116744.1 coordinate 1,486,469, forward strand.
GTCTTCAAAATAATATATGGGTTAAAGAAAGAATTAAATACTTTTAAAAAAATCAACTAAAGTTGGCCGGGCGCGGTGGCTCAAGCCTGTAATCCCAGCACTTTGGGAGGCCGAGACGGGCGGATCACGAGGTCAGGAGATCGAGACCATCCTGACTAACACGGTGAAACCTCGTCTCTACTAAAAATACAAAAAAAACTAGCCGGGCGAGGTGGCAGGCGCCCTGTAGTCCCAGCTACTCGGGAGGCTGAGGCAGGAGAATGGCGTAAACCCGGGAGGCGGAGCTTACAGTGAGCTGAGATCCGGCCACTGCACTCCAGCCCCGGGGACAGAGCGAGACTCCGCCTCAAAAAAAAAAAAAAAAAATCAACTAAAGTTAAACTGAAAGGAAAGTGAATATTTATCAAGCCACTGGAGGTTAGAGGACTTAAACTTAGAAAACAAAAAAAGATCAAGAGTTTGACTAAATAAAAATGGAAACTTTTGTAAGTTGAAAACAGCCAAATTTCGGACACAACATACAGTCCCTTTAAGAAACAGTTTTGTATTACTTCCTTAATACTACATGCAGTAAAAAAAGTTACACTCAAAGACACCCATCAGAATAATTTGTTAGTGTTTACAATATGCAAAACACTGGAAACAAAAGGGGAAATGGCTCAGTAAGTTATCCTTTTGGATGATAACCAAAACAAAGTGAGAAAAATGCTTACATGCTTTAAAAAATAAATCCAGGCAAAGACAAGGATGAGAAGAAAACACCTAAATTTTATCAGTAATGCGAGTGGTAGGAGACGATAAACTTTTCTTTTTTGTTCCTCTCTTTATTCTCCTCTTTTTTCAAATCTTAAATGGATTAAAATAAATATTTACCCTCTTATCATCATCTTGCTTGGGTTTTCTGGTTTTTTGAAGCAATTTCAGGCCTTCAATTTGTCTGACAAGCAGTGGTATAGTCATCTTGAACCGCTCCTCTAGGCTCACAGCATCTAAAATCTAAGGAAATGTGAGTCAATTAATAGGATCTCTCTCAGAAACACACAATCCAAAAACAGGCAGTCAGAGCCATGGTTTGAATTGCCAAGTTAAAAAAAAAAAATTCTTACCAGGATTCACAGCTACACTACGGCTAAGATAACCAAATGAACTATATTAATCAGCAAGGTTGTTTGAGATGAGTATCAGAATCCTCAAAAAAGAAAGAAAAAAACAGAATCTTGATTTTTCACTTTAAAATGAAGCTGTGTGTTTTTAAGATAAAAAAAACAGATACACAGTTGATGTCAACTCTTTCTGGGAATTATTCTCTTAAAGCCCAGCATGTGTTTTCATATTAGATCTAAACAAATTATAAGTTCAAAATATTAAATGTTTACATACACAAGACAACAGAAGCACTGAACCAACTCTCACTAGTGATTTGTCGGAGCACGGGCCGCTCTCCATTCCTGCAGTAAAACACACTGCTGCCGCCCATAGCCAGGGGGCTCTCTGGCAGTCCCGTAACTCTTCTACTCCCACCGGTTTAATTGAATTCCTGTGTATAACCAACCTGTTTGTGTTAGTTGCATTTGCTATTATAACAGTTGGATTTAAGTATTAAATAAACTGGTAACACATGAAAGAGCTGTTTCACTGAAAACAAACAAATGTTCTAGGATGATTCAGTAAAAAAGACTGCTTTAAAAATAAATGTGCAAGAAAACTTATAAAGTATTACAGTTTGGGGATTAAGTCATGTAAATGTAGGATTCTACACTTTGATTACTTTTCAAGTGTCTTTAAAATTCATTTCACTTTAAATAAATAAAAATTTAAAATTATAAGTAATGTATCATAGGTGTGATTTATATAAAAAACATCATGAAGATACTAAGAAAGCAGGTCCACACATAAGGGAAGGGCCATGGCTCCACATTTAAAAATAGTGAATCAAAGAATGTCTACATATTTAAGTCAAATTAAATATTCACCCTTTTTTTTTTTTTTTTTTGAGACAGAGGTCTCTGTTGCCCAGCCTGGAGTGCAGTGGCACAATCTTGGCTCACTGCAGCCTCCACTTCCCGGGTTCAAGCGATTGTCCTGCCGCAGCCTCCCAAGTAGCTAGGATTATAGGCGTGCACCACCACGCCCAGCTAATTTTGTATTTTTAGTAGAGATGGGGTTTCGCCATGTTGGCCAGGCTGGTCTTGAACTCCTGATCTCAAGTGATCCACCCATCTCAGCCTCCCAAAGTGCTGGGACTACGGGCATGAGCACCCAGCCAAATATTGACCTTTTCGTGATTCTTTGCTTTAACTTTTTCTGTAAATTGACTATTAGTACTGATTATACAAATAAAAGAGCTGCTTGTGTAAACAAAATTATAAAACAATCACATTTGAAAGTCAGTTTAAATGTAAAAGCATTTCAACTACTTTGGGTCTCCAATATCTTTTTCTTGAAGGTCAAAACTTAACTACTCACTATCTAGATCTCAATAAAAAGTGACAAAGCAACCTGGCATTCAAGAAGGGAACACTGTACCTGGAGTTTCTCTTTGTTGCTTGTTCGGATAATTGATGTCAAGATGTCTGGTAAAGCTTCCCTTGGAAGACTATCTAAAAGACGTCTCAATTTAGCAACTGCAGGGACAGACATATCCAACATTTCAACCAACTAGAAGGGGGAAAAAAAGTCTTTTAAATGAAATCTGGCATTATTTGTGAATTTTTAAAAATCAGATTTTCATCTAGGTTTAATGTTTGGGCCTCAGTCTTTGTTTTTGAAAGATCACTGATTAATATAGTCCACGTATTTTACAGGCCTCAGAGGAAAAGTACTTTCAAAACGTCAATTAGAATGAAAAGCAATAATGGCTCAAAAGTAGTTAATACTAATGTTTACAAAGGCTTTGTAAACTTGTGCCATGATTATTTTTAACTTTCTATTGAAAAAAATGCAAACGTATAAAAAAGTCACAAGAATCATACAGTAACTCCTATATATCCTTATTCCAGATTCACCAATTGAATTCACCAACTGAAAAGTAGCATTTTGCCACGTTTGCTTTCTCTCTCTCCACACTCACACATAATTAATGAACATTTAAGGATAAGCTGCAGAATCGAGATCCTTATTCTTTAAATCTCTAATCCTGTGACAGATTAAGGACCCTTGTTCTTAAGGACAAGAATATTCTCTTACATAATCACAATATAACCCCTATTAGATGCATATTATTAGAAATATGTGTATTATTAGAAATTTAGCATAGTTGATGATATTATCACGGCCAATCAGAAGCTGAAATATTAATATTTAGTATGTGTGTATTAGTCTGTTCTCACACTGCTAATAAAGACATACCAGAGACTGGGTAATTTATAAAAGACAGAGGTTTAATGGACTTACAGTTCCACATGGCTGAGGAGGCCTCACAATCATGGAGGAAGGCAATCATGGAGGAAGGAGAAGCAAAGGCCTGTCTTGCATGGCGGCAGGCAAGACAGCGTGTGCAGGGGAGCTATCATTTATATAACCACCAGATCTTGCGAGACTTACTCACTACCAAGAGAACAGTAAGGGGGAAACAGCCCCCATAATTCAATTATCTACACCTGGCACCGCCCCTGACACATGGGAATTATTACAATTCAAAGTGAGATTTGGGTGGGGACACAGCCAAACCATATCAATTTGGACTAACTAGAATCTGAGCACTGACTGAATGATTTTTAGAAAAACAACTGTCAGGGTGTATCTGGGAGTTAAAAGACAGATTATGCCCAAGACACACTTTCAGTAACTGTGATAGTCATCAGGGCTACTGACAAATTCCCCTTTTCTTCCGAGCACTGCTCTTTCTAACTTCCTTCACACATATTAATAGGCGTGTCTAAGAGTTTTAAATTGACCCATGAAACATAGTGGAAGTGACAGTTCCTTCCGGGCAGAAGCATTACAAGCCAATGAGAGATACGTCCCATTTCCTTTTCCTGCCTCAGAGATAAGGGAAGCATGTCTTGAGATGAATCTCCAATCCACCTGGGTCCAAGTGACTCTAATAGGCAGACATAACCCCCACTAGTCTCAGGCATGAAGCATGAGCCAGAAAGACACTCATGTCATGTAACTGAGATTTCAGAGAAGTTAACACAGCAAAACTTAGTTCACACTAATTCATAAATGATGTACCAAACCCTCATTTAGTCAATTCAAATAAGATTTCATGTGCTAATAATAATCAAACCCCTCCAACAACATTGTAATTTTGGAACCTATCCATTACCTGCCTAGAATGAAGGGAATTAAAGTATAATTACGATGCTGTTCAGGTGGAAGAAGTAGATAATAAAATTTGAATACCCTTACTACTAGGAATTCACCCTATGAAAATAAATAAAACAGTTAAAACTCATTTTCCAAACATTTACTGAGTACAAACTATTTGCCAGACCCAATACACTGCTCAGTACAGGATGGCTAAAGGAGAAAAATAAATTCAAATTTGGTAGAGAAAAAAATACCTATAAGATACATTTCAATACAATGTGCTACGCATTATGTTAAATTACATGTATGACAGACTGCGAAGGCACAGAGAGAGGAATGGTAACAGCTTACAGCCGTTGGGAAAGCATAGATTCAATTTTGAAATTCAGAGATGGAGGCCAGGTGTGGTGGCGGTTAGATCATGAAGTCAGGAGTTCGAGACCAGCCTGGCCAACATGGGTAAACCTTGTCTCTATTAAAGATACAAAAAATTAGCCAGGCGTGGTAGTACGTGCCTATAATACCAGCTACTCAGGAGGCTGACGCAGGAAAATCACTTGAACCCGGAAGGCGGAGGCTGCAGAGAGCCGAAATTGCACCACTGCACTCCAGCCTGGGCGACAGGGTGAGACTCCGTTTCAAAAAAAAAAAAAATCAGAGATAGAAGAGCACTCCCAGCAGAGAACCAAAGGCAGAATCATAGAGACATGAAATAACTCAATATGAAGCTGTTTTACATTCAGCAGAGCTAGAACTAGGGTGTCAATGAGGTGATAACTAGAGTTGAGGCAAGACAGATAGGCCCAAGACAAGTTGCAAACGGTCTTAATGTTACACTAAGAAATTTCGTCTTCATCCTATAGCCATTAAAGTCTTTTACTCAAGGGAAAGGGATGCCCCAAACTTCTTTTAGAAAGGCTCAGTGAAGAGAAAAGGTTCAAGACGAAGAACTAGGAGACAAGAGGCTATTGAAGAAGTCCATTGAAGAGGGCTATAGAAGTAGATGCAGAAGGGGATGAAAGAGAATAATTAATTGGAAATAACCTTAATGTCTAAAAAGAGAAATTACAAAATTAATATACATTAACTCAATGAAATTAATAAAAGTACTTAATATGAACCTTAGACATGGATAAAAAAACAAAACATATAATTGAATATGAAATTTAACAAAAATTAAATTTGATGCATGATGATGGTAAGATAGATGTGTGGTGATCTATTTATCTCTAAAAATTCCTTTAATGTCACTGTAAAATCTTTATAAGTTTAAAAAGTTTCTCTAGATTCAAAGTGCAAAGAAGTAAAGGCAATGCAAAAGAGGCTATGAAGCCGTCTATGTCTAACAGAAGCACGAAGACCCAGGGAACATCACTGCCGAAAAGAAAAAGAAATTCTATTTCTCTCAATCTCCTTTATTCCTAAGCAGTATATTCACTATTCCAGCTTTCAAACTGAAGTTTCTTTCCTCAAAGTCCTTTTTTTCAGCCCTCATAGAAATTACAGATTCGAATTTTCTATTTTTCTTTTTTTTTTTTGAGTCAGGGTCTCACTTTGTCGCCCAGGCTGGAGTGCAGTGATGCAATCTTGGCTCACTGCAACCTCCACCTCCTAGGTTCAAGTAATCCTCCCACCTCAGCCTCCCCAGTAGCTGGGACTACAGGCACGCACCATCATACCCGGCTAATTTTTGTACATTTTGTAGAGACGGGATCTCACCATGCTGCCCAAGCTGATCTCAAACTCCTGGGTTCAAGCAATCCACCTACTTCAGCCTCGCAAAGTGCTGGGATTACAGGCGTGTACCACCGCACCCGGCCCTCAAATTTTCTATTTTTCTATTATTGTTCATTACACTATAAGTATGGCTCTTCAAATGCCACATCAGATACAAGTACCACAGGCTATGAACACTCGCCCTACACATATTTCAATGATCAGTAGTATTTATAATCGAAACTTTTAAACATCTGATCCTCATAGATCTAGTTATAGTCACTGGATTATATTAATAGAAAAGTAGACTATACTTTATAATTTTATATGTTTCATTAAGGTTTGAAACAAAATGGGGTGGGAAGAGAAGCTTTCTGTTCTATCTAGAGTTAACCAAAAAAAACTAGAATTAAGGAGTCAAATATTTAATGCATATCTAAAATGTGCTTCCCTCCCAGCATTCTAGTTAATCAAGGTTTTAACCATACTTGAAATCAGCCTACAACAGGCTTGATCTGCCATAGTTACTGCTAGACAATGTGATCTTGACTTATGAAGTAATATAACTTATATAAATGGTGCCTAGATATTTTAGTGACAAATAGCTTCTGTGCAGTATTTCATTTTTAAGCTTTAAATATTTAGGTTTAATAATTATCTAGTTTAGAGACAGTAGAAGTTAGAAGGAAAACTGTAGAAATAACATTTGGAAAAAGTTTAGAAAGGGAGGCCAATATGTCCTGGAATGATTCAGGTAGAACTCCAGACAAGAGTAAATCAGAATTAATATATTATTTATGTTACTAAGTCATTTAAATGTATACTGTCCTAAAACTTCACCATCTAACAGATTCATCGTACCTTAGGAAAGCAAAGGAACCAAAAACAAATGGGTTTTAGGAAAAAACAAAAGCAACTTACTTGTACTGCATATTTGTAAAACTGCTCCGATAGTTCTCCTAGCTCCTCCCTCATTTTACAGGTGCTGGGAAACTCCTCAAGTCGGTCCAATTGCTCTACTTCAGCAATGGGATATGGCTTCTCTTTTAAGACCTGTACAATCTGGAAACGGCACAGGCCTGTAATCAACAGAGTATAGTGGGGCTTGGGCCAGTTACTACCCACAACCTGAACGGCCAGTGCAGCTGTGCCAATCCTGAAAAACACACAAAACAGCGGTATTACAAACATTCAATATGGTAGAACAGAAACTCACTTCAGAAAGTGTTGGCTTTTCTAATAAATTCATTAAGCAAAAAAAAAAAAAAAAAACTGAAGTGTAAATAAATTATTTCTCTATTTAACTTAGCATCCAGCATGGGGCCTCTTCCGCCACTACCCTCAGCTATACGGCAAAGTGGGCCATCTCACTATAATCCGCACCGCTTTTAAAAAATTAGGTAGGAATTTGTAAACACTTGGATTATCAGGCATAAAAATGTAAGAGAAAAGTAGTTCAGAATTACATATCTTAAATTAACGTTGCCAACTAAGAATAAGGCAATCTTATACCAGGATAAATATCAATTTAAATACATTTAAATATAAATAGCATAAACCAATCTAAGAAATCTCTGTTCCAACACCAGTTGTTCTACTAGCATCAAGTCAGTTTTCTTACATAATCAATCTATGAAACTTCCACATACCCACCTTATCATAAACTGGGAACTTACATATTATGCCCGTAACACTGAATTTCTAAGTGTGAGGGCTAAATATTACAGTCCACACACTGCCATAGGCTGAGGAGAGCCAAAGAAAGACCCACATCTCAAAAGGTCTCAACCTAGTTCTCAGTGGTAATCACTTTTCCTAACAATAGGTGAAAAGGCTTTAAGTCTCAGCTTCTCATCAGCAAACACAACTCTGATCAAGTCACATATAAATTTAATTCACAGAAAGGAAGCCTCATCCAAACTAAGCCAGTTATATAAAATATAAAAATCAACATTGAGAAGATACTTCCAGATCCCAAAATAAATAACATTTTCTCCCTTCAGCCGTAGAAAAACTGGTAATTCCAGAAAAGAAAACAGAAGGACTAGTACTCTCAACACCCTGGGAAAGCGGTAATAGAAGAACAGCACACCTGCCCATCTCAAAGATAATAAATCATATAATACAGTATGTGAATATGAATGAACTTGCTTACTTCTATACACAGTGAATTCTTGATTACTTCCTGATAAATTACTCATTCCATGGATTACACATAGCCTTTGGCTTCTTTCTGCCACTCAGCTTATTCTGAACTACGTCTATCCTTTCTTACTTTTCAGTCATTATCATATTTACAATAAAAACTGATTTAACTAATAACTTAAGCCAAACAATTGAGGAGATAAATTGGTGAGGGAAAAAAATCACGTACATAAAAAACTTGAAATTATTTAGCAATTGGCTATTATTTTGACTTATTCATGTTGTGGTTGCTTTTCTTCAATCAATAGTAGATCTTATTTCCCACTTCCTGAAAGCCCACTCAGATTGCCTGAGAAGGTGAGCCACATCTAAACTGATTAGAGAATAACTTAAACCATAATTCATTGCAGATGATATTCATCAATGTTTGCACAAGGCTGAAAGAGCTCACAGTCCTGTTTGTATATAAAACATCCACAGACAAGAAACTGGATCCCCAGCCTAAAGTGTTTACAAAGTAGAAACCAAGGAGGAACCAGAAAGAGAGATGAGACAAATCCAAACCTCCAGATCAGGAGACAAATTTAATTATTTGGGCTACGTCACTGCTAAAAGGTGATGCTAAAGAGGATTTTTGGGGGTTTTTTTGTTTTGTTTTTTTTTTTTTTTAGAGAGTCTTGCTTTGTCACCAGGCTGGAGTGCCGTAGCGTAATCTTGGCTCACTGCAACCTCCGTCTCCCAGGTTCAAGTGATTCTCCTGCCTCAGCCTCCCAAGTAGCTGGGACTACAGGTGCACACCACCACGTGCAGCTAATTTTTTGCATTTTTTGTAGAGATGAGGTGTCACCATGTTGGCCAGGATAGTCTCGATCTCTTGATCTCATGATCCGCCCATCTCGGCCTCCCAAAGTGCTGGTAGTACAGGTGTGAGTCACTGCAGTTTTTCTGTTTGTTTGTTTTAGAGGGAGTCTTGCCCTGTTGCCCAGGCTGAAGCGCAATGGCGTGATCTCGGCTTACTGCACCCTCCCTCCTGCGTTCAAGGGATTTTCATGCCTCAGCCTCCCAAGTAGCTGGGATCACAGGCACACACCACCACACCCAACTAAGTTTTGTCTTTTTAGTAGAGACGGAGTTTCACCATGTTGGCCAGGCTGGTCTCAAACTCCTGACCTCAGGTGATCCACCCACCTCAGCCTCCCAAAGTGCTAGGATTACAGGCATGAGCCACCAACCTGGCCAAAAGGGGTTTTCCTATAAATTAAATACAATATTTTTGCTGTGAAAGGAAGATGTTCCAAACTGAAGAGATTAAGCTGAATTTATACTATGTCTACAAAAGGTATAGATGTATACATGTCTTAATTGCTTTTTACTTAAAATCACTTATAGTTGACTAGAAATTATCCCTTTTAAAAAAATCTTTTTTTTTTTTTTAAACAAGAGATGGGGTCTCATTATGTTGACCAGGCTGATCTCAAACTACTGGCCTCAAGCAATCCTCCCATCTCGGCCTCCCAAAGTGCTAGGATTACAGGCATGAGCTACCGTGCCCAACCTAGAATACATCCCTTTTATAGAAAAAAATCTGTGAAATTATAGATGGCTAGAAACAGAGTACCTGGTGAGACATTTTGGGTGAAAAGCATAGTGAAAAAGAATCTATTGTATATTGGGTCCCACATTTTATATATACAAACAGGTAAATAAACAAAATATTCAACTAATATTTTCCTTCTATGATATACAAAAGGTTGTACATCAAGTCAGTCTTTTTTTTTTTTTTTTTTTGAGACAGAGTCTCGCTCTATCACCCAGGCTGGAGTGCAGTGGTGCGATCTCAGCTCACTGCAAGCTCCGTCTCCCAAGTTCACGCCATTCTCCTGCCTCAGCCTCCCAAGTAGCTGGGACTACAGGCACCTGCCACGTCTGGCTAATTTTTTTTTTGTATTTTTTAGTGGAGACGGGGTTTCACCATGTTAGCCAGGATGGTCTCGATCTCCTGACCTTGTGATCCGCCCGCCTCGGCCTCCCAAAGTGCTGGGATTACAGGCATGAGCCACTGTGCCCAGCCTCAAGTCAGTCATTTTTCTAAAAATTCTGGCTCTTCCATTATATGTGCATTATTAGGTATGCTCAAAAGGCAGCATTTTAATTTTGCAACAGATCCAAACTTATACATCCCAACGATTGGTGTCCTTCCCTTTAGCTAGTAGCTCCATAAATCCACATCCTAACTATGATATTATTCAAAGAAGTTTTGAAACTCCTAACTCAAATTTACCCTCAGAGTTTGTAAGATAATGTTTTAATCCAAATCCTAACTCAAATCTACCCTCAGAGTTTGTAAAATATTGTTTTAATTCAAATGAGGTCTGACTACAACGGTTAATAATTTGTATAATTTGGAAACTGACCTAAATAATATAAGAGGTCCAAACATTTAAGAACCATCAACTGCAGTAGTGGGAAAATCTAAAAGCAGCACTACTGGAAAAAGCAGTTTTCCAAGATGAGGATATTATGTAAATATTTAATTCCGGCCTATATGCCCAGCACTTGCTTTTTTTTTTTCCTATAGACAGAATCTTGCTCTGTCACCCAAGCTGGAGTGCAGTGATGCGATTATAGCTCACTGCAGCTTCAATCACCTGGGCTCAAGTAATCCTCCCGCCTCAGCATCAGGAGCAGGTGGGACTACAGGCACATGACACCAGGCCCAGCCACTTTTTAAATTTTTTTTTTTTACTCAAAGCCCTTCATTTTTCTTGGAATCTTTAATCTTCCAAGACCTTCCGGCAATGATGCTAGTTCAGTTCAGCCCATGTTGGAATAATATGGGGCCTCCCCACTACTCTCTTTAATCCCCTTTTGTGAAAATCTACATTTAAAACTATCCATTTGGATATAGGTTTAAAATGCTTTGCAGTTTCAAAAGGCTTTCATATGTATACTTCATTTTATACCTCCTTTCACCCCATGAAGAAGGTAGTATTATTTCCTTATTACAAGTGAGTAAATGAGATTCAAAAAGGTAGAACATGGCATGGTGGCTCACACCTATAATCCCAGCACTTTGGGAGGCCAACGCAAGTGGATCGCTTGGGCTCAGGAGTTCAAAACAAGCTTGGGCAACATGGCAAAACCCCATTTCTACAAAAAAAAAAAAAATAGCTGGACATGGTGGCACATGCCTGTAGTCCCAGACACTCAGGAGGCTGAGGTGGGAGGATCACTTGAACCTGGCAGGCAGAGGTTGCAGTGAGCCGAGATGGCACCATGGCACCAGCATGGGTAACAGAGTGAGACCCTGTCTCAAAAAAATAAAAGTAGAACAACTTAGTTATACATGGTTACAAGAAAATTTAATAGAAATAAATTTAATAAATCAACTTAAATTTAAAAGATAAATTTAATAAATTAAGAGTTCCTTAATTATATTTTAAGACAAATTTTACTTTTTTCCCATCACAATGGACAATAGGTTCCACTTGTCCCTACAAGAATTATAAACATAGACCAGGCATGGTGGCTCATGCCTGTAATCCTAACACTTTGGGAGACTGAGGCAGGAGGATCACTTGAGCCCACAAGTTTGACACCAGTCTGGTCAACACAGGGAGACCACATCTGTACTTCATTTTTTGTTTTTTGAAACAGGGTCTCATTCTGTCACCCAGGCTGGAGTGTAGTGGCACAACCACAGCTCACTGCAGCCTAGACCTCCCCATCTCAGGCAATCCTCCCACCTCAGCATCCCCAAATAGCTAGGATTACAGGCATGTGCCACCATGCCTGGCTAATTTTTTTTTTTTTTTTTTGGTACAGATAGGTTCTTCCTATGTTGCCGGGCTGTCTTGAACTCTCGGCCTCAAGTGATCTTCCTGCCTCGACCTTCCAAAGTGCTGAGATTATAGGCATGAGCCACTGTAGCCAGCCTCTCACTCTTTCTTAAAACTTCATTTCTAAACTCAAGAAATACCACTAGTGTATCATATATCTTCCTTAAGAAGAGTCAATGAAGATTTAGGAAAATCTAATATAATAGATTACATTTTAAAATTTTACCATTACCAGGTAATATTTCTTGAATGTCTAAGAATTCTAATACAAATAGGAATAATGTATGAATGAAGAACTGATCCAACTTATGAAATTGTGCACCTGTTATAAATAAGGCATTAATAACTTGTTAGATAAATGCCAATGAAACTTAGCTGGGTTCTTACTGATAAGAAGCAAGCCAACAAAGAGGGGGACTGAGAAGTCGGCACTCTGAGGAAATGAAGCCATGTACCCTGAAGAGTGTAAATTTGGAAGAAGGCTGGATGACCACCTTGAAATGCTTGAAAGGATATTGTATAGGCAGTGCTAAATTATGACCCTTTTCACTAAGAAAACAATGGGTCACTCAGGAGGCACTAAAAATGCAGTTCAACTAAGCAGAAAAACGCAGGGTGCCCTAGGTCAGCATGCCAGCCAAGTTCTATACTGCAGGACAAGTCCAAAGCTCCTCCTTTAAAAAGGCTCCTACAGGTAACATGCCTGCACACTAATGTGCAGAAAGGGACTGTGCTACTTAAAACCACCAAGGAAGCGGCAGAGGTGAGTCAACATCTAACCCTGCCACTCTGTGTGGCAAAGAACGCTGGGAGCAAATTACTTCTGCTGCTCCTTCAAGGCTGCATCCAGTGTCACCTGGATGGTGTAAAGGAAACAAGAGACAGGAACAGAGCCCCTCATCTCGCCTCTGGGCTACCATACGGAAAAGCAGGTAACTGGGGAAGGACAGATTTGTGCATGGAAACAGACTAATGCTATGAATAACTCAGTATTGGTATTATTAAAGCCTTTTTTTTCTTTTTTCTTTTTTTTAAGTAGAGTGGTTTAAAGGCCATATTAGAGAAAAAAAAAGACATTGGAAACTATTACCAAGGAATATGGTACAACCTTTCCACATAGGCTTTTTAAGTAGCAAACAATACTTCTAGGATAACTAGATGGTCTGATGAGTTCTTATAACGCTGGAATTCTATGAAGACTTTTCACTTTATGCTTTCTAATTTAAATGATTAAATTTTAAATTATCTAACCCTGCCACTCTGTGTGGCAAAGAACGCTGGAAGCAAATCACTTCTGCTGCTCCTTGAAGGTTGTGGCCAGTGTCACCTGGATGGTGTAAAGGAAACAAGAGATAGGAACAGAGCCCCTCTTCTCGCCTCTGGGCTACCATACGGAAAAGCAGGTAACTGGGGAAGGACAGATTTGTGCATGGAAACAGACTAATGCTATGGATAACTCAGTATCGGTATTATTAAAGCTTGTAGAGTGTTTTAAAGGCCATATTAGAGAAAAAAAGACATCGGAAATTATTACCAAGGAATATGGTACAACCTTTCCACGTAGGCTTTTTAAGTAGCAAACAATACTTCTAGGATAACTAGATGGTCTGAAGAGTTCTTACAATGCTGGAATTCTATGAAGACTTTTCAATGTATGTTTTCTAATTTAAATGATTAAATTTTAACATTGCTACTCAGTTAAAGGCAATAATATGAATATCAAGGATCAGATCACACAGTATCTGATTATTAGTGATTCCTTCCAGCAGGAGAATTGAGGATTGTTGTTTTGGAGGGATTTTCATAAAATAAATTAAAAACCTGAAGGGTATGGTGGCGCTTGCCTATAGTACCCAGCTACTCCAGAGGCCAAAGCAGGGGATAGCTTGACTCCAGGAGTTCAAGACCAGCCTAGACAACATAGTGAGACCCCCATCGCTACAAAAAATTTAAAATTTAGCTGGGTATAGTGGTGCACACCTGTAGTCCCAGCCACTCCAGAAGCTGAGGCAGGAGGATCACTTGAGCCCAGGAGTTCAAGGTTGCAGTGGGCTATGATCACGCCATTGCACTTTGGCCGAGGAGACAGAATCAGACTCTGTCTCAAAAAATAAATAAATGAATAAATAATAAAAACCCTCCAAAATCTTGCCAGAATAATACCAACAAATAGTGAAACTTAAAATGTGACTAAATTGACTTTTCAAGTTCACAGTGTGCCCGTGGTTAATCAATACATATGTACAGGTGAAAGAAAACGCAAAGTCTAATCATGACCATGCTTGCCTAGACAGGGAACTAAGTGCCTGGGCACAGAAGGCAAAAAAATTTGGGAAAAGTAAGCAGGAGTAGGGTCACATGTTGGGAAACTGGAATCCAATACAATTTATCAAAGAGTTCTGAAACTTGGAATGTGACCAGTTCCACTCAGGCAATAACCAAAGCAGGTCAGATGGGAGCCAAAATATTTTCCATGCTTGAGAAAATCAAGGCTTTTACAACATAAATGAATACTGGGCTGTTGCGGAAGATTTGTCGGTCTCTGTTGTTTTGTTTTGCTTTCTTTTAATGGGGGTGCGGGGGAGGTACCCATCTCCTTTGAGAACTGAAGAAAGCAAAGGATTTGCCTAAAAAAAAAAATGTACATAGTCACAAGATTTTGAGGAAAAATAAGGCATGTCTAACCCTCTGGAAATCCATTCAGAGTCAGGAACCCCTAATTTAAAAATGAGTGATAACTGCCAGGAAAGGAGAAGCTCTAAACTGAAAACACAACACCTCCAGTAGAGTTAGGAATAGGAGGCGGGTGCTCGGGAGGTGAGTTTGAAGATACTTGTTGAGAGTATACTACATACCAGAAATAAAAATATAATGTGGGCCACATATAAAATTTTAGTGGCCACATTATAAAGGAAAAACAGCAGAAATCTTAACATTTTATTAACCCCAAGTACTCAAAACATTACCATTCCAACATTTAATCTATATAAAATATATTAATCAAAAAGATTTTTCAAAATCTGGTGTGTACTGTACACTTACAGCACATTTTAGGGTGACCAACCTCCTGGTTTCCCTGGGACGGAGGGGCTGAAACATAGGACTTTCAATACTACAACAATCCCAGCAAACCAGGACAACTGGCAAATCTAGCAACTCAATTTGACAAGCCACATGCACTACACAGTACTGGACAGCACAGTCATCCATCAAGCATGGTGCAAAGCGGAATATACACATTATTCAATTTATTCTTCATAACATGCCTAAGAGATGGATGTTGTCAGTTTCCAAACTATAGACTAAAAGAAACAGAGGTTAAGGCTCTCACCCAAAGTCACACCAATAAGGCGACGGTACTGGGCAATACAGTAGTAAGCCTGGGGCCTAAGAAATGATATGAGTGAAGGAGCAGAGGTGAGAAGCTAGGAAAGTTCCAGAAAGGGGGAACCAGCGAAAACGTGAGCACGAAAGACCCTTTACAATAGGAAACAGAAGTATTAAGGGGAGAAGGAAAAGGGTGACAAGGAGTATAGAAGGCACCCACAAATAGTGCAGTTTAGGAATGAAACAAGAAAAAGTTAAAACTTACGGAGCAGGGAATGTCTCAGCGGACAAAAATAATGGGTGACAGAAAAGGGGAGGCGGATAGGAGGAAACGGCAGTGGGGAGAAAGGCGGAAAGCGAAGGAAAGTGAAGGCAGAGATCACGGGGAGAAAGAAAGGGCCTGAAGAGTTAAAAGCACTGGCCTAGGAGGCTGAAGACCGAAAGCGAGGAATTGAGGGGCGGAAAGAGGATTCAAATTAAATCATTCAGAGCAGCAGGGAACCGTGTAGTTTCACCAGGTATCAGGCACTACTTCGTGAACGATCTCATTCAGGGTCATGAGGTAGGTATCTGTCATCCCCATTTTGCATTTGATAGCACCGGAGAGGCGGAACCGAGCCGCGAAGGCCGCCCCGAACCGAGCCTCGCGCTCAAGACAGGCCGTGGAC
>NW_012116744.1:1503097-1504349 GCF_000951035.1 Colobus angolensis palliatus
ACGGGGTTTCACAGTGTTAGCCAGGATGGTCTCGATCTCCTGACCTCGTGATCCGCCCGTCTCGGCCTCCCAAAGAGCTGGGATTACAGGCTTGAGCCACCGCGCCCGGCCTTCAATTTTTTTATATATACTTGAAGAGTTTTTAACTTTTGATTTGCGCTATTTATTTATTTTGAGACAGATTCTCGCTCTGTCGCCAAGGCTTGAGTGCAATGGCGCGATATCCGCACCTTGCAGCCTCCGCCTCCCGGGTTCAAGCGTTTCTCCTGCCTCAGCCTCCTAAATAGCTGGGATTACAGATGCCCGCCAACACATCCAGCTAATTGTTGTGTTTTTAGTAGGGAGGGGATTTCACCATGTTGGCCAGGCTGGTCTCTAATAGCTGACCTCAAGTGATCCGTCCACCTCGGCCTCCCAAAGTGCTGGGATTACAGGCGTGAACCAACATGCCCGGCCCGAATTGATTTTAGATGTACAAAACTACAGCAAAGAGTTCTTATATACCTTTCACCCATTTTCGTCTGTTATCATCTTACATAATCATAGTTCAATTATCAAAACCAGAAAATTAACATTACTATCGTTTAACCGGTAGACCTTAACCAAATTTTGCCAGTTTTCCCACTAATGTACTTCACTGGATCTGGTCCAGGATCCAATATTCAGGATCCCACTCTTTATTTTGTTGTAAAATCTCCTGGGTGTTCTTTAATCTCTGGCAAATCCTCAATTTTTTTTTTTCTTTAAAACATTGATACTTTTATTGTATTTTTTTTCTGTTTTTTATTTTATTTTATTTTTATTATACTTTAAGTTCCAGGGTACATGTGCACAACGTGCAGGTTTGTTACATATCTATACATGTGCAGCACCCATTAACTGGTCATTCACATTAGGTATATCACCTAATGCTATCCTTCCCCCTTCCCCCCACCCTGTGTCCAAGTGTTCTCATTGTTCATTTCCCACCTATGAGTGAGAACATGCGATGTTTGGTTTTTTGTCCTTGCAATAGTTTGCTCAGAATGATGGTTTCCAGCTTCATCCGTGTCCCTACAAAGGACATGAGCTCATCCTTTTTTATGGCTGCATAGTGTTCCATGGTGTGTATGTGCCACATTTTCTTAATCCAGTCTGTCATTTATGGATATTTACGTTAATTCCAAGTCTTTGCTATTGTGAATAGTGCCACAATAAACATATGTATGCTTGTGTCTTTATAGCAGCATGATTTATAATCCTTTGGGTATAT
>NW_012116744.1:1509919-1511737 GCF_000951035.1 Colobus angolensis palliatus
CTGTAATCCCAGCTACTTGGGAGGCTGAGGCAGGAGAATTGCTTGAACCCAGGAGGCAGAGGTTGCAATGAGCCGAGATCAAGCCATTGCACTCTGGCTTGGGCATCAAGAGCGAAACTGTCTCAAAAAACAAAAACAAGTGATGTTGTGGCCATGTGATATATGATGGTGAAATGTCTTATTAATGATGGTTTCAATCTTGACTACTTGGTGAAGGTGGTATCTGCCAGATTTGTTCACTGTAATTTACTATTTTTCTCTTTGTAATTAGTAAGTATTGTGTAAGGAGATAATTTTACATTTATTTATTTATTTTTCCTTCAACTTTTATTAGGTTGGTGCAAAAGTAATGGCAAGAAACCGCAATTACTTTTGCACCAACCTAATATTTTAAGTTCTGGGGTACATGTGCAGATGTGCAGGTTTGTTACATAGGTAAACATGTGCCATGGTGGTTTGCTGCACAGATCAATCCATAACCTAGGTATTAAGCCCAACATCCATTAGCTATTCTTCCCGATGCTCTGTCTTCCCCTACCCCTGCCCCCATCAGACTCCATTATGTTGTTCCGTGTGACCATGTGTTCTCATCCTTCAGCTTCCACTTCTGAGTGAGAACATGCAGTGTTTGGGTTTCTGATCCTGTATTAGTTTGCTGAGGGTAACAACTTCCAGCTCCATCCATGTCCCTGCAAAGGACATAATCTCATTCCTTTTCATGGCTGCATAGTATTCCATGGTGTGTATGTACCATGTTTTCTTTATCCAGTCTATTGTTGATGGGCATTTAGGTTGATTGCATGTCTTCACTATTGTGAATAGTGCTGCAGTGAACTTACGTGTGAATGTATCTTTAAAATAGTGATTTATATTCCTTTGGGTATATACCCAGTAATGGGATTGCTGTGTCAAATGGTATTTCTGCTTCTAGATCTTTGAGGAATTGCCATACTGTCTTCCGCAATGGTTGAACTAATTTACATTGTCACTAACAGTGTAAAAGCATTCCTTTTTCTCTGCAATTTTGCCAGCATCTGTTGTTTCTTGACTTTTTAATAATTGCCACTCTGACTGGTGTGAGATGGCATCTCACTGTGGTTTTGACTTGCATTTCTCTAATGATCAGTGATGTTGAGCTTTTTTTCATGTTTGTTGGCCACATGAATATCTTCTTTTGAGAAGTGTCTGTTCATGTCCTTTGCCCAATGGGGTTGTTTGTTTTTTTTCTTGTAAATTTGTTTAAGTTCCTTGTAGACTCTGGATATTAGACCTTTGTCAGATGGATAGATTGCAAAATTTTTCTTCCATTCTGTAGGTTGTCTGTTCACTCTGCTAGTAGTTTCTTTTGCTGTGCAGAAGCTCTTTAGTTTAATTAGATCCCATTTGTCAATTTTTGCTTTTGTTGCAATTGCTTTTGTTGTTTTCATCGTGAAATGTTTGCCCGTGCCTATGTCCTGAATGGTATTACCTAGATTTTCTTCTAGAGGGGTGTGTGTGTGTGTGTGTGTGTGCATGTGTGTGTGTGGGGGGCAGAGTCTCGCTGTGTCACCCAGGCTGGAGTGCAGTGGCGTGATCTCGGCTCACTACAAGCTCCGCCTGCTGGGTTCACGCCGTTCTCGTGCCTCAGCCTCCCGAGTAGCTGGGACTACACGCACCTGCCACCACGCCCAGGTAATTTTTTGTATTTTTGGTAGAAATGGGGGTTTCACTGTGTTAGCCAGGATGGTCTCAATCTCCTGACCTCGTGATCCGCCCACCTCGGCCTCCCAAAGTCCTGGGAATTACAGGCGTGAGCCACCTTGCCTGGACCTTCTAGAG
>NW_012116744.1:1512294-1532313 GCF_000951035.1 Colobus angolensis palliatus
GAGTTTCACCGTGTTAGCCAGGATGGTCTCAATCTCCTGAACTTGTGATCCATCCGCCTCGGCCTCCCAAAGTGCTGGGATTACAGGCGTGAGCCACAGCGCTTGGCCTAGTTTTTATGGATTCTAATCCAATAATATTATGGGTTTTGGTTTTTTTTTTTGCTCGAATTGTTTTGAATTTGACCATTTCTGCATGTTGAGATTTGACTTGGATTTGGCCTTAGGTTGCAGGTGGAATATTTTCTCCAATAAGAAATAAGAAGTCCAGCAGTGCTTTCAGAATTCCAGAAGGAATTGAAAGTCCATTCGTATCAAGAGTTATTTGTTGAGGGACTTCTCGGTGCCAGGCCCTGAGCTAACTGCGGAGGTGTAGACAGGTCCCAAAACAAGGTCCTACTCTCAAGCATCTCTCAGCCAGGGGAACAGACCCATAGAAATCTGAGTATGAGGTAGGGCAGACAGAACTGTGTGTTTATATGTGTGCAACAGATAAGGGAAAGAGAAATCAGGTTGCCAGGTGCTGTGGGAGAGACATACATATAGAAACTTGGAAGCTCCTACCTGAAGCTCTTTGTCTGACAGGATCTCACCTTCTTTCATTCATTCACTGAACATCATTTTCACATTGCTTAATATTCATTTCAATAAACATTCACTGAAAATGTTTTTTGAACACCTATGATGTGCTGGACACTATTCTAGGTAATGGGGTATAGATCAGGGAATAAGACAAGATTTCTACTTTCATGAAGCTGACATTCTAGTGGGAAAAACAAACAATAAGCAAGGAAAGAAATAAGGAAAATATTTCTGGATAGTAATAAGCCTTTTAGATGGTCAGAGAAGGCCTCTGAAAAGATGACATTTGAACTGAGCCCTGCACTGTGAGAAAGCATAGATCAATGCAAAGATTAGGGGGTAGGGGTCAAGGGCACAGTTAAAAAGCAGCACTTGCAAAGACCCTGTGGCTAGAATGAATTTATGGTGTTTGAGGAACCTGTTCTTGGAATGTCTGAGCTTGAGACCTACTGGTTCCAGTTGCAATAAGGTGGGCAGAGTCTGGTTATAGAGGGCTATGTAGGCTCTGGTAAAGAGTTTGGGTCTTAATCTAAACCTGATGGAAGCCATGGGCGAGATTAAGTTGAGGAATAACATTATCTAGCTTATGTTTTCAAAAGTTCATTTTGGCTGCAATGTGGAGAATGGAATATAAGGATTTAAGATCAAAAGCAGGGAGGCCAGTCAGGAGGTGGTTGCAGTTGTCCAGGCAACAAGTGATGACTTAGAATAGGAGCAGGTGCTGTCAAGCTATGTTTGATTGTAGCTTCAAGAGAATATGCTGATGGATTGGACATGAAGATTTAAGGCAAAACAGTTGACAAGGATTATCCTAGGTTGGGGCCTAAGCCACCAGGGCCTGGAGAGAGGTTGAGCCAGTAGCTGAAGATCCTAGCTATAATGAGGGTCTCGATCACTTCTCTGGATATATACAATGTACCCACCCTGTGACAGACTCTGGGGGTGATACATATGTGTCACCAGAGATAAAACATATGTGGCCCAGATTCGCAAGCACTTACCTTTTCATCAAGGGTCTCTCCAAGGGTAAGAGGGGAGGGACTGCATTCATTCAGACTTCCAGAGTTTTAACAAAGAACTTCTAAAACCAGCTTACAAACTTTATGGTATATTTTTGAAACACTAATGTTTAATACTTTTAACCCACTTATGCCGGAGGTTGCAATTTTTTTTGGATTTTTGCAATCAGACCTCGGTGATGACCTTGAGTAGTAAGATAGAAATAACTTTCACATGCTTAGCATTCCCATAATGGAACACTAGGCATAAATGGCCTAACACATACATGTGCCCCAACAACCACAATAAACAATACTGTATAAATGTTCTGTTCATATAATAATGGCTGGATTTAGTTTTTAAAATACAAATTCATGCTGCTCTATAGAAGGTGTGGTGTGGTGCGGGAACAGGCCCAAGTTTAACCTGCCTGCTTGATGAAAACCCTCTTTCAATCTTGTCACTATATCTCCGTGATGGGATGTGTCAGCCCACTTGGGAGAACACCAAGAATTTAAATGTGAAATCTTTTGTGACTGTGCAACTTTCCTAGCTCCTTTTTTGACAGACTCTGCATGTACTTCATTCATTTATCCATCGAATATTTGCTACGCATGTACTATGTGCTGGGCACTCTTCTAGATCTCAGGACATATCTGTGAACAAGACAGACAAGGTCCCTGGTTTGAAAGAGCTTACATTCTAATGAGGTATGCAGAAAACAAATAAGCCAACAAGGAAAGAAATGGCAATTTCAGAATGTGATGAGTAAAGGAAGTAGATTAGGAGAATATGCAGAAGGTGGTGTGGAGAGAGGGGATCTGGGAAGGTTACTCTGAGGAGGTGGCATTTGAGTAGAGTCCTGAATGTCAAGAATGAACCAGCTCTGCAAGGAGGTGGGAGGAGAATATTCTTGGCAGATATGAGGACTTGTGCAAAGATCAAGGTGAGAGGATCATCCTAGCTTCTGAAATTGAGGAGAAGGCCAGGTACTGAGATGTGGGGATTCTTCCGTCAACAAGATGCCCTCCTGAAGCTCTTGGAACTAACAGAAGGATATAAACCTAAGAGCAGAGAAAGTTAAATAGCACAGGGTGAGGTACAGGAGGAGTAAGATCTAATCACTTAAACTTCTTTAGGGCCCAGCTGGCAGGTGCTTCTGGCTCCTTGCCCTGGACACTTCCTTAGCCACTGATGTGCCTTCTGGTCTTGGACACTAGACCTTGCTGCGTAAGAATAAGGAAATAAATCAGCTCCTCCAGAAAGCCCTTGATACAGGTTACCCTGCTCCAGTGGCTCCCCTCCTGTTCACAGTCTGTTTCACCATATGCAAGCAACCCGCGTCCAAATCAAATTTGTCATCCTGACCTTTGCCTCTGGGGATTGGGAAAGCACAAGGCTGGAAGCGTCTGTTGTTTCCTCTCTATTTTATTCCCAGTCATGTCCTGGTTTCCATCCTTACTACAATGATGGTCTTACACTAATTAGAGTGAATAAACTCCAGCTCCATTTTCTTCCAGAAAGAGAATTGGGAGGACAGGGAACTTTTCCGGGACTGCCAAAGAAAGTTCTGGAGGGAATTCCCCTGGTCAGTCCAGGAAGTGGAGATGGGCCTCATGGAACTGGAAGGAGGCCCAAGCTAATGTGTGGCTGAGCTCAAGCTCGTTTGCTTGGGACGAGCGACTGATGTTCTGCAAGCATAACTATTATATGTTTGCATTTTCTTAATTTTCATTGGTTTTCATTTTCCATGTTGTTAGTTTCCTGGATGAATCTTGAATAGGAAAGAGTCACATTATGTGCTGGGCACTCTTCTAGATCCAAAGACACATCTGTGAATGAGACAGACAAGGTCCCTGGTTTCAAAGAGCTTACATTTTAATGAGGTATGCAGAAAACAAATAAGCCAACGAGGAAAGAAATGGCAATTTCAGAATGTGATGAGTAACCCTCGTTGCATCTCTTTGCATCTCTAGTTGTGAAACCTTCATTACCTCTCTTTGCAGGTGTATTTGAATAAACCAGGTTGGCAAATCATACTATAGCTGAGAGGTGAGAGAAAATCTAATTTCTTTACTTGGTCTTTACAAATCTGGTCTTCCTCATGATCCCCCACTTGCTGGTTAATGAGGAAAAAATAAATGTTTTGGCTTACCATTTTAAGATCTTGTTTGAGCCAATAATTTAAATAATTTTATTAAATAATTCTCACTAAAGGCTCTGTCTCAGAGTTGTCACCTGGCAGAGAAAGAATCAGGGACCTGGGCACAGTGACCTCTGCTCCTAGGCTTTTCCAGGGGAGGTCTTTTGTCTGCTTGGTCACTCCCTGTCCTGCTGTCTTTGCAAGCCAACTGGATCTTGGGTAGGCCTTCAAGTAAAGCTTTTTTGCCTCACTCACCCAGGGGTGTTCTCTGAGTTGCTAGGACTCCCCTGTCCCACTTCCGTTGGCACCATAATCCCCTCCAAGATTTCTCCATGACTGTCAGCTGTTTGCAGCCTGGGTTGTCCAGTATGCCACTTCTGGAAAGTCCTTCACCCAGACTTTTAGCAACTTCTTGTTCCCATCTATACCACAGGGAAGCCAAGAAAGCTTACCACGAGGCGCAGCCAGCCACAGCCCATAGAGCACTTAGAAGTGAATTGGAAAATGATGTGCCCAGCAAGACGAGGATTTAAGAAAAGGCAGCACTCTTGCAAGATGGATGCCACAGTGGTCTGCTGGCACCTGTTCTTACTGCTTCATGAGAATCAGCAGTCAAATTTTCATGAACTTTGAGAGCCTAGTTGCTAAACACAAACATTATTAAAAATCAAGTTATATAAACTTACAATTAAATAAATTATATCAAAAACAAAGATAATACTCAAAATGTATCATTTCCTACTTATTTTGCTACCTTTTGCTGTTATTTATACTTCTGAGGTTACTTACATCTATTATATATCTGTGGTAGAAACACTATATGGTGATGTCGTGCTGTGCATCTCTTCCCAGCTCTGCATTCGGTGGAGTTATGTTGGTATCACATCATGAAATCGGCTGTGATGGGTGTGTTTACACCACAGAAATAGGCAAAAGCTACATATCGGGGCTGGATTTATCATTTTGTTGATTGTCTAGTCTTAAGAAAGAAATGTAGGAAATGTTAATAATGCAGATTAAATTTATAAGTGTGTGGGACCTGTAGCCGTTATATTGTGAGTAGTAAAATAAAATAAGGGAATATTCTTTCAGCATTTGAAAACTATTCAGCAAAGTTACTCAGGTCATTGACAAATGAGTGAAGATTCAACCAACATACATCTCTGGTATTACACTTTCCTCTTGTTAACATAGAGCAAAATGGCAAGTAGCATTGGAACTATACTTAATCACCAATTGCAACCACAGGTTTGTTACAGATACAAACATTTATCAGCACAGCACCGAGGAAGCCCTTTGCAAGGATATGAGACTTGCACTCTGAAATTTGCTGTCTCCATCCCCTGCTCTATTCCCTTTATTGGGGATGTTTGTGTGTGAATAAATCATACAGCAATATACCGTGGCCCCATCCACAGGGCCTCATTCTAGGGAATCATGCCAGTTTTACTTTAATGCAGCTATATTCTAGGCTGGTTCATGGCAGCCAGTCATCTTCCCAGAACTGTAAAGAGTGTGTGTCACTCTCTCTTATCTAATACACCTTGTTCTCTCTCTTTTCTCTTTTCTATCATCCCTGAAGTGTCCACATTCTACCACTACATGGCAAGTAAGCCTATGGCCTGGTGCCCTGGCTGGGAAGTCTATCTTATATGGTCTGCAAGAAAATTCCAGCAACTGACTCTACCAGATCTGGTTGTGATTTGGTAAAAGGAAGTGGGATGGGAGGGAATGGGACAAAGAAATCTAAAGTAACTTCTCACAAAGTAATGGGTTAGCTTGCAATCTATTTGATTGAAGTACAATCCAGTATTTGAATGTTTGTTTTGTTTTGTTTTGTTTTGTTTTGTTTTTTGAGATGAGGTCTTGCTCTTTTGCCCACGCTGGAGTACAGTGGCACAATGTCAGTTCATTGCAACTTCCACCTTCCAGAATCAAGTTATTCTTCTGCCTCAGCCTCTCAAGTAGCTGAGACTACAAGCGTGCACCACCACACCTAGCTAATTTTTTATATTTTGGTAGAGATAGGGTTTTACCATGTTGCCCAGGCTGGTCTCAAACTCCTGAGCTCAAGCAGTCCTCCTGCCTTGGCCTCCCAAAATGCTGGAATTACAGATGCATGCCACCATGCCCAGCCTCAGTATTTGAATGGTAAAAGCTATATCTGAACACCAGGACCAACTACATAATTTGTGGGTCCCAGTGCAAAATGTAAATGAAAATGAAAATGTGGGTCTTTTTGTTCAAATGTATTAAAAATTTCAAGATGGCAACAGAAAAGCATTGAACTAAGGCTGGGGCTCTGGGGGACACGGGCTGTACCCTCATGGCCCTGGCTCTGCTGCATGCTTTCTCTTTCCATCTCTTCAGAACATTCCTAATTACTACCTTCTCTCCTGCCCCAGGCACATGAATGTTCTGAGTCAAGCAGGGAGTGAGTCACATACTCAGGAAAACAAATATGAAAGGCGCATTAAAACAAACAAAAAAAAACCCTGATTATTTAAGTTTCCTAACTTGTGCCCAGATTCTCTCTGGGGTCTGTGAAAACCAAGAGTGAAAGAAGGGCAAAATGATGTTTCTTTCATACACAGTTACAGACTGGGATAAAGCAAGAAGACTGATTTTACGAGCAGGGCTTTGAAAGACCAAAGGAGATTGCCCAGGATCAAGGATGTGGTGTTAGGGATGGGTTAGGGAGGGTGGTTAGAGAAAGTTTCACTAAGTGATTTGGGCCTGAGGCCTGAGAAGATATTTAAAAAGAGGGATCAAGCACATGCTAAGGAGAGGAAAGAGCAGGCACCCAGACCTCTGCATGACCCCAAAATGCTCCCGGCAGGGTAGTGCCCCCTCTCCTGGCTGCTCAAGACAGGATCTAAGCTGCCTCTAACTCCTGCTGTCTTTTCATGTTCTCTGATTCTGGGAAAAGAAGAATTGGCAGGAACTGAAAATGACTAGGAAGAGGACATACTGGGTGCCCAGCTCTTCTGGTGGCCTTGTGAATCTTGGCATCGACATAGGCGATGACATGGTTTCAGGACTTAGTTATGTAAGTAGATCTCTTAGCATCAGCACCCCAAGAAACTGAGTTGGCAGATTATTCTCCATGGTCATAAATTATGTCAAACAATTTCTTCCCATACTTATTTACCCTTGAATTTTTAAATTTTTTTCTTTTCTTTTTTCGCTCTCTCTCTCTCTCTCTCTTTTTTTTTGACTCAGGGTCTTGCTTTGTCACCCAGGCTAGAGTACAGTGGCACAATCATAGCTCACTGAAGCCTCCTGGGTTCAAATGATCCTCCCACCTCAGCCTCCTGAGTAGCTGGGACTATAGGCACATACCACCACACTGAACTAATTTTTAAATTTTTCACAGAAACGGGGGTCTCCCTATGTTGCCCAGACTTGTCTTGAATTTC
The DNA here is from genome assembly GCF_000951035.1 of Colobus angolensis palliatus. NCBI lineage: Eukaryota > Metazoa > Chordata > Mammalia > Primates > Cercopithecidae > Colobus > Colobus angolensis. Next base: position 1,519,435 of record NW_012116744.1, read on the forward strand.
TGGCCTCAATCCTCCTGTCTTGGCCTTCCAAAGCACTGGGATTACAAGCATGAGCCACCCCACCCAGTTACTCTTGATTTTTTTCAAATGGACCTCAGGCTTTCACAATTAGATCAATTATAATCCGTCATCATGGCACACCTTCATGGTTTATGCATACCTCTATGCATAAGATTGTATAGAGATTAGATTGTATCTATCTCTATATCTATCTGTCACCTATTACCTACTTATCTATGCATTTACTCGTAATAATAATAATAATAAGCACCTGCAAACCCATCACCAACACATCAGCTTGGACCTTGACTATCAGACGCAGCAATTGGTTTTCCCCCATCTCATTCCCCAACCCTTCCTACCTGATGCAACCACTATTCTGAACCTCTTTCTGTCAATCCTTGCTGTGCTTTTAAAATAGTATTATTTTATGTAGAATATATTATGTATTCTATATGAAGTCCTAAAAATTACCTGTCCTTTTATTTTAGTTGTCAAAAGGGAAACATAATATTTTAGGATTTGCTTTTCTACTTGTTGGTTTCTTTTTAGTAGATTTACCCTCAAAGAGTGACTTGGTCCCTCATTCTGCGGGTAACTAACTATGACACCCTTTATTCCTGTCTAAATTGTTTACTGTCAGATAAAAATCCAAAGAGGTAAAGTGGCTTGGCCAGACTCACTCAGCAAATGTGGGGCAGAGCGAGTGCTGGGACCTACTTGTTCTGACTCTAGGCCCCCTGCTTACTCCCAATGTGGAAGCCTTTCTTTAGGAAGCAGGATATAGAAAAATCCATCTCTCCATGGGCATCTGGTCCAACATTCCCTCAGGACAGAAGTTACGAGTTTTGAAACTGATGCTCTTTTGCTTTTCTTTTCCAAGAAAACCTACACTCTCCAAGATGGCCCCTGGAGTCAGCAAGAGAGAAATCCTGAGGCTCCAGGGAGGGCAACTGTCCCACCGTGGGGGAAGTATGATGCTGCCTTGAGAACCATGATTCCCTTCCGCCCCAAGCCAAGGTGAGTCCTGATAGGGGTGGTGGGGGAGAGCTGTATCCACTAGGTCAATGATCCCTAACCCTGCCAAATAGACCTCTCGCAAAGCTTGCATAACTACGTCCGTACACAGCCAAAACCCTTTAGAGCAGCCTGAGGCACATCAGGGAGGCACATCGTCATAGCCATTCATTCATTATTTATTCATTCAGAAAGGATCATTGAGCACCTACATGTGCCGGGCACTGCGCTACACCACACGGGAAGTACAGTGAGCAAACAGACATGATCTTTGCCATCATGGACCTCACGTGGGAGAGAAAGACAATGAGCAAATAGACTTGTGCATTACATGATTACAAGCTGTTTAAGGAAGGTGCTGTGAAGAAATATGCGAGTGTTGAGGGACAGGAGAACCATGACAACTTGATAGGTTCTGAGTGGCTTAAGCTGAGTGACACCTAAAGGGAGAACAAGAATTTGCTAAGCAAGAGTAGGAGAAGAATGTTCGGGGAACAGCCTCTGGGACAGCCTTGCCTGGAGGGGCAAGGAACACAGCATGATGTGTCCAGGAACTGAAAAAGAAGGAGGCCGGAGTCACTGGAGAGTCTTGTGTGATGTGGGCGTGGCATGAGGTGAGGCTGCAGAGGAAGGCGGATCAGACAGGTTCTCAAAGATTACATTAAGGATTACTGGCCTTGGTTATAGGAGTAACCAGGAGCCACAGGAAGGCCCTAGGCTGTTAACCTTACATTTAAGAATGAAAGAAATTCAATGTGTACCCCCTGAATCAATCATAGTTTAATGTAATCATCCCCAAATTGCTTTCTTTTTTTAACAGAAAACTGTCACAAGAAAATTTTGTTTGTTTGTTTTATTTTTTATTTTTATTTTTTTGAGATGGAGTCTCACTGTCTTGCCCAGGCTGGATTGTAGTGGTGTGATCTGGGCTCACTACAACCTCCATCTTCCAGGTTCAAGTGATTCTCTGCCTCAGCCTCCCAAGTAGCTGAGATTACAGGTGCCTGCCACCATGCCTGGCTAATTTTTATATTTTTAGTAGAGACAGTTTTCACCGTGTTGGCCAGGCTGGTCTTGAACCCCTGACCTCAGGTGATTCACCTGCCTCAGCCTCTCAAAGTGCTGGGATTACAGATGTGAGCTGCTGCACCCAGCCAATTTTAATAGACTTTAAAACCATGTACAAGTATAAGACATTGGTTTTTATTTCAAAAGTTGGTGGAACATATCCAGTCATTAAACAGTCAACAAAACATATGCTAGTAGATTACATAAAGACTATGTACAATATAAAAATAGCTGAAAACAGTCTTCCCTGTAAAAATAATTTAAAGTGAACTTTTCAATTTAAAATATCATCCATAGCAGAAACAGCCATTTAATATGAGTTGTTTTTATCTTTTCCTAGCAGTAATGGTTCTAGCAGGGTATTTTATGCATAAAGAATATATTTCAAACCCTTTTTATTGTAATAAATACTAAAGCAACATAGGAATACTTTATAAATTAGGACCAAGTTGCTTTCTAACTTAATACAGCCTTGCTTTCAGGGGCCCCTACAGAATCATGCTCGTAAGCATGCACACATTCATCTATTTGTTATTTATTGACAAGATCTTAACGCTCTGTTAGTCTGACTCTTCAGCGTTTAATCACCAAAAGTTCATTTTGTGTTTACGATTTCCCCTTCTCTTCAACATGTTTTCTAAGATTTTTATCTATCAACAAACTGCATTTGTTTTCCCATTTTTAAAATCTGAGTTTCTGTCCATACTGGTTGCATGTTACCATATTGAATTATGTTATTTCCACCAAGAAAAAAGAACCTTGGTACTTTTGTTCACCTGGGTAACCTCATCTTAGATAAATATATTGTTTCTGTTGGGGCTTTGAGATATTAGCACTGGCTCGTAGGTCTTGCCCTGTCTTTTGTGATCACAAATGGTACAATCTCTTGCCCTCTCCTCACCTGCTCCTTGCTCCAATATCCCTGGCAAGGGCATGTGGCCAGCCTTGTCGAGAACGCAGGTTATAAAAGGGTGGAGAAAAGATGTCATAGCCCCTCTCCCTTACCCCCAAAAGAATCTTATAAGTTTGGCATTTTCATCTTCCCATCTTTCTCCTCAAGTCTCTTTTCAAATTGCATTTTCTTCCCACTGAAACACATAACCTTAAAGGCAATTTTGAAAAAAAAAGGTGGAAAAATGACACAGAATCCCAACACCCTAATTTAATAATTTTTGGTATTTGTAAATCGTTCTTAAAGATAATACCTTATCATCTTTAACTATGTATGCATTCAATTTTATTGTTTGTAAAAGTTTCACAGAAGAATTAAAGCCATGAGAACCTCTCTTCCTATTTCTTGGCCAACTCCAACTCCTTTTTCAATGTCAACCACTATCAGCAATGTGATATAAATGTGTATACTGTTTTGTCTGCTTTCCCTCCTTTCTTCCTTTTTTATATAAGTAAAAAAAAAAATACTGAGGTTTTTTTTGTTTTTTGTTTTTTTTTCCTTTTGAGACGGAGTCGTGGTGTGTCTCCCAGGCTGGAGTGGCAGTGGCGTGATCTTGGCTCACTGCAACCTCCGCCTCCTGGGTTCAAGCGATTCTCGCAACTCAGCCTCCCAAGTAGCTGGGATTACAGGCATGCACACCACCACACCAAGCTAATTTTTGTATTTTTGGTAGAAACAGGTTTCACGATGTTGGCCTGGCTGGCCTCAAACTCCTGACCTCAGGTGATCCACCCTCCTCAGCCTCCTGAAGTGCTGGGATTACAGGCGTGAGCCACTGGGCCCTGGGATTACAGGTGTGAGCCACTGTGCCCCGCCAATACTGAGTGTTTGATTTGCAAGTGGTCTTTCTTTGGCTCTTGCTTGGAACTCTTCCTGTGTTCTACATATAAACAAACCTTATTGAAAAAAAAAAAATCCAAACATCTACAGTGCATTTGCATTTTACAGTATGAGTAGATCATAATTTCTCTCTTTTTGTTTAAATAATTCCTCAGTTAATGGGTACTTTTGTTGTTTATGGTTTTCAACTTACAAATAAGAGTCATGAAAACATGTTTGTGTGTAGATCTAGGTGATCTCATTGTGTTTCTCTATGGTTATCATTCATCCTTGCAAAATCTTGATCCTGACTTCATTCTTATCCCTGTGGCCCCTCTACTAGGTTTCCTGCCCCCCAGCCCCTGGATGATGCTGGTCTGTTCTCCTACCTCACCATGTCATGGCTCACCCCGCTCATGATCCAAAGCTTTCGGAATCGCTTAGATGAGAACACCATCCCACCACTGTCAGTCCACGATGCCTCAGACAAAAATGTCCAAAGGTGAAGCTGGGCTGGGCAAACCAGTGGAATGGTTAAAGACCATCACTTGGTGGGATGATGACCAGAGATGCCTAGGGGTGGTAGGAAGGGTCCACCCCAGACAACCTAGCTCTTCCTGTAGGAAGAGGCCTCATACTAGGTGAGGGTTTTTAACCTGGGGTTCATGAATCTTCTACAATGGTATGGATATTTTGTACATACGGGCTAGAGATCTTTCTCTGGAGCAAGAATTCACATCTCTTATCAGACTTGCCAAAAGGTTTGTGAACCCAAGAAAGTTATTTATTTATTATTTTTTATTTTATTTTCATCACTATTTTTATTTTTGAGATGGAGTCTTTCTCTGTCACCCAGGCTGGAGTGCAGTGATGCAATCTCGGCTCACTGCAACCTGCACCTCCTGGGTTCAAGTGATTCTCCTGCCTCAGCCTCCCAAGTAGCTGGAATTACAGGCACTTGCCACCACATCTGGCTAATTTTTGTATTTTTAGTAAAGATGGGGTTTCACCATGTTGGCCATGCTGGTCTTGAACTCCTGACCTCAGGTGATCCACCTGCCTTGGTCTCCCAAAGATCTGAAATTACAGGCATGAGCCACCACACCTGTCCCAAGAAACTTAGAAACGACCACTTCTAGTTCCTTTTGATTTTCTCTTCTGGGTCAGGTATTCAACAGTAACACTGAGTATTACTTTGGGTAAGTGGCCCAGTCTCCCAATGCTCAAGCCACCGCTAACTAGTTGTGTGATTCAATTTCTTGTACCAGCCGTCACACACGGTAATATGAGGACGAAAAGTGGGAGAATATGAATATGTGATTTTAAAGGTCCCATATTCATGTTCCTATCTCTAGCAGTTTCATGAGCGATACCAGGTGGAAAATGAGTTCCCAAATGTGTTCTGGAAATTATAGTCTTATAAGAGCCTCCCCATAAAAAGCATTCAGTAGTCAGAGGAGTTTGTGAAATGTTGTATTATAGCCAGGTGTCGGAGATTTGCAAAGCAACTTAACATATTGAAGGCACATGTTTTCACATGGAGTACAGAAACTGGGTAAACTTTGACCCATTCCTTCTCAGACTTATTTGGTAAGAAAAAAAGAAATGGTTCCTGATTTGCTCCAGACGACCACCAGAGTAAGTGCCAGAGAACAGGCAAGTAGGCAGGGTAAAAGAAAACTTTATTAACTAGCCAACATGAAGGAGGGGCGAGGTTCACCGGTCTCCGGCGGCGGAGGCCGCCGAGGAAGTGGCTCCGGTGGTCTCAGACAAGGTTCCTGGGTCCCGCGTACAAGGAGGTGCGAAGAAGTTCGCACCGCGCGCCCGCCGGGAGTGGCTTTTATGTCCTGGGCCTGCGAGTGGGCGGGCAGTGGGCGGGACATAGGCGGGTTGGGGGCGGGGCGGTAGGCGCGGCTAGGTAGGTTTCGATTTTCTCCGACAGACGTCAGACTGCGCCTGCGCAGTCGACCTGTGTCTTTCCCGGGTGCGGGAAAGTTGACAATGAAGAACCCGGAAATGCGCCATTTTAGTCCCTTTGTTCTTTTGTTCCCTCCCTCCCTCCGTCCAGACAGTTCCAGGAAATACTTTTTGGATAATGCCAGATATTGGTCAGAATCTCACCTCTTACTGACTATGATATCAGACAAGTTTCCCTTTCTGGGTCCTGTGTCTTTATGTATAAAATAGTGGATTGGCCAGCCGCAGTGCCTCACGCCTGTAATCCCGGCACTTTGGGAGGCTGAGGTGGGCAGATCATGAGGTCAGGAGATCAAGACTATCCTGGCTAGCACAGTGAAACCCCGTGGCTACTAAAAATACAAAAAAATTAACCGGGCGTGGTGGCGGGCACCTGTAAGTCCCTGCTACTCAGGAGGCTGAGGCAAGGGAATGGCGTGAACCCAGGAGGCGGAGCTTACAGTGAGCCGAGATCGCGTCACTGCACTCCAGCCTGGGCAACAGAGTGAGACTCCGTCTCAAAAAAAAAAAAAGGATCATACATTCATTTCATGGTCCTTCATAGGATTGTTGCAAGAAACAAAAGAGGTGATAAATTCATTTTTTAAAGTACACAGAGAATTGCTTGAACCCAGAAGGTGAAGGTTGCAGTGAGCCAAGGTTGCGCCACTGCACTCCAGCCTGGGTGACAGAGTGAGACTCCATCTTAAATAACAACAACAACAATAATAATAATAATGTACCTGGAAAAACACTTGATGCTTAATAGGTAACCAGCTAAGTCAATGTGAGTTTGCTTGTTCTTCTCTAACCATTGTGAGTACAAGATCTCCTGACTCCCTTCCATTCTCTTCCAGTTCACTGATTCTCTTTTTAATTTCGTTACTCACAATGTCTGTCCACAAACACTTTGCAATCACTCCATTTTTGTTTTTTGTTTAAAGATGAGGTCTCACTATATACCCAAACTACGAAATGCAGAAGGAATGGAAGAATTAGAAAACTCATCATTTTTACAGCACTAGTGGAGGTGGCGCTAGGCAGTGGTCATCAGTGTTGGAGATCTTGAAAATGAAGGAGGCAGGCTGACACACCCTAACCCACTGACCCCCTCAACATTCCTAAAAGTGGGACACCAGACATCATGTAGTTTCTGATGTGAGGCAACAGGAAGTACACTACATCACCTCTTACATTTTTTTTCCAAAGGACTTGAATTCTGGATTTCATTAAGCCTTAGGTCTAATGACCAGTTTATTAGGAAGCATAGAGGAACAACAATTATGTTAGACAACACCATGGAGATGCAATCAGTCCAGTTCAGAGTGTGTAAGATCCTACAGAACGAATAAAAATCAGTTTCTTCAACAAATAAATGGTGTAGAAATGCAGACAAGGGGAAATGCTTACAGATTAAAATGCAGCTCAAGAGTTCTATCAGATTTCTCCTTTAGATGCAATGTGTGGACCTTGTTTGGATCTTGATTCAGAGAAACTAACTTTATAAAGACATGTTTAAATAATTAGAGAAATTTCAATATAGACTGGGCATTAAATGCCATTAAGTAATTATTGTTACTGTGGTGTTATTTTATTTTATTTTTTTGAGACGGAGTCTCGCTCTACCACCCAGGCTGGAGTGCAGTGGCGCCATCTCAGCTCACTGGTTCAACTCGCCTCCCAGGTTCAAGCCATTCTCCTGCCTCAGCCTCCCAAGTAGCTGGGACTATAGGCGCCTGACTGTAGTGTTATTTTTATTGTTACTATGATTTTTTTTTTTTTTTGGTTTGGTTTTTGTATTTTTTGAGATGGAGTCTCACTCTGTCACCCAGGCTGGAGTGCAGAGGCATGATCTCAGCTTACTGCAACTTCTGCCTCCTGGGTTCAAGCAATTCTCCTGCCTCAGCCTCCCAAGTACCTGAGATTACAGGCGCATGCCACCATGCCCAACTAATTTTTGTATTTTTAGCTGAGATGGGGGTTTCACCATGTTGACCAGTCTGGCCTTGAACTCCTGACCTCAAGTGATGCACACGCCTTGGCCTCCCAAAGTGCTGAGATTACAGGCATGAGCCACTGCACCTGGCCCTGTTGCTATGGTTTTTTAAAGGACTTTATCTGAAAGAGATACATACTGAAGCATTTACAGATAAAATGATATGATGACTGAGATTTGCTTCAAATCCTCCAGGAAACAAAAGTCAAAGGGAGGAGACACGAAACAAAAATGTCAAACATTTTTAATTCTGGAAGAAGGGGGATGAGAACTCAGAAGATTACTACATTATTCTATTCTGTTATGTTTGAAAATTTCTGCAACAAAACTCCTGGCTAGCAAGAACTAGGATGTTTGGATGTCACATGCAAAGAGATTCCACTAGTTCCATTATCTTCTTTTGAAGGCTTCACCACCTTTGGGAAGAAGAAGTCTCAAGGCGAGGGATTGAAAAAGCTTCAGTGTTTCTGGTGATGCTGAGGTTCCAGAGAACAAGGATGATTTTCGATGCACTTCTGGGTGTCTGCTTCTGCTTTGCCAGTGTACTCGGGCCAGTAAGTGGCAGAGTTGGTGAGGTTTGGGGGATTCTAGGCTTCAGAGGTTTGGAAACGGAACTGGTGGCATGTTCAAGTCCATGCCAGGAGTTAGAGATGCATTTGTCTTTCAGTTGCTGTCTAGAAAGTGAAGACCTTTTGAGGACAGTAGAGTATGGTGGTTAGGAGTAGCTAACTACCAAGGAGTAGCCTTGTAGCCACTGCTTGGGTTCAAACCATGTCCCTGCCACTTAGCTGATGGGTGACTTCAGGCAGTATAGTCATGCTCTCTGTGCCTTGGTTTCCTCATGGAATCCCGTGGAATCCCATGCACCCTCAGGTGTAGACCTTATGGAAACCCTTGCATGTAAAATGGAGAACTGCCTCATAGGGTAACATTAAATGAGATAAGTATATGAAGCACTTAGAATATGGCCTGGCTCAGAACATGTTAGCTCCTCTGAGAAATGGCTAAGCAACTCTGGGAATGTAGGTAGCAGGAAATAATGGTCTTCTCCAGGTACCATGGTTGGGATGAATGGGCTTTATCTCCCATCATTCTCCAGTTCCTCAGCCCAAGAGTCTCATATGAGAGAAAGAGTCTGATTGGCCAACTGGGGTCACATGATCACTGGTTGGCCAGAAGAAGTGGGGCACTTTGATTTACAGTCCAGCCTAGACTGCACCAACGGGGGAGGTGGGAGTCTTCCGGGAAGAAAACTGAGGCACAGCTCAGGGGAGGTGAATGTAGGTCAGGAAGAAACAGTAGTTGATGACAGAATGGAGATAACTGAGTCCGGCGACAGGTACCGGGTCTTCTAGATCCACTCTCCCTCATTTTTCATCCTGCCCTGTGCGCCTAGTGTGGATCACATTAGTCAGCCCCCACTGCACTCTGGCTTCTGGTTAGGGTTGACCAGTGGGAGATTCCAAAAGGAGACTGGAAGGAGGGAGAAGATGAGGTCAGGATACGTATTCCCTGGGCGGTCTCCCTCCTTGTCCTTGGAGGCTGGTGATCAGAGCTCCTGTCCAGACCCTCTCTGCGTGCCTCACCCCTTTTGGGCCCTGGAACCTCTTCCTGCTCTTGCAGGTCAAAGGAGGTCAAAGGAAGCCACTGTTCCCTGCTGTCACCAGCAGCATGGTGCTCCACCAGGCCTTGTTGGATTTCCTATGTTCTGCCCACACCTTTGTAAAGCCACTTTGTTAACTCCTAAATCACTGTTTTGTGTGTGCTCCCTGTCTCCTGTCAGGATGAGGACAACCACCTAAGGTTTCACAACTGGGTCAGTTGAACTGCTAAGTCTCCTCCAACTGGACCTTAAGCTTCTTGAGGGCAGGATTGTACTTAGTCAGTTTTGATCCTTCAACAAATCCCTAGCATGAATCAGACCTCCCAACCCTTCTTCCAGCAACAAAACATCAAACGTGTTTGGCGGGGCAGTCTGAATGATCCAAACTCCCATTTCCTTGTAGACATTGATTATACCAAAAATCCTGGAATATTCAGAAGAGCAGTCGGGAAATGTTGTCCATGGAGTGGGACTCTGCTTTGCCCTTTTTCTCTCCGAATGTTTGAAGTCTGTGAGTCTCACCTGCAGTTGGATCATCAACCAGCGCACAGCCATCAGGTTCCGAGCAGCTGTTTCCTCCTTTGCCTTTGAGAAGCTCATCCAATTTAAATCTCTAATACACATCACCTCAGGAGAGGTAAGCGGCTGGGACTGCCTATTCCAGGCCATGCTTCCCTACCCTTCCTCCAGACATCACTGCCCTGGAGGCCAAGAGAGGGAGAAAAGGGGGTTAGGAGAGGAAGGAGAAAGAGAAAGAAAAGAATTCCTAGGTTGAGTGTGGATAACCATCAACAATTGCCTCTATGTCATGAAAGCAGGTCAACAATAATGCAGGAAATGCCACTTACATTCAGAGACTAGAGAGGATTTATCCATTCATTCAACAAGTAGGAGCTTTGGGAGGCCAAGGCAGGAGGATTGTTTAAGTCAGGAGTTCAAGACTAGCCTGGGCAACATGGAAAGACTCTGTCTCTACCAAAAAACAAAGCAAAACAAAAACAAAAATCAGCCGTCTGTGGTGGCTCATGTCTTGTAATCCCAGTTGTGGAAGGCCAAGGCAGGAAGATTACTTGAATCCAGGAGTTTGAGACTAGCCTGAGCAAAATGGCAAGACCCTATCTCTACTTCCAACCCTGCAAAAAAATAAAAAAATTAGCTGGGCATGGTAGTCCCAGCTACTTAGGAGGCTGAGGTGGGAGGATCATCTGAGCCCAGGGAGGTTGAGGCTTCAGTGAGCCATGATCACACCACTGCACTCCAGCCTGGGCAACAGAGTGATAGCCTGTCTCAAAAAAAAAAAAAAAAAAAAAAAAAAAAACATAGCCAGGCATGGTGGTGTGTGCCTATAGTCCCATCTACTTGAGAGGCTAATGCAGGAGGATCGCTTGAGCCCAAGAGTTCAAGGCTGCAGTGAGCTATGATCACACCACTGTACTCTAGCCTAGGTGACAGAGCGAGACCCTGTCTCAAACACACACACACACACACACACACAACCCCCAAATAGTTACTGAGGCCCCTTCTGAGCCAGATTATGTTCTAGACCCTGGGAATAGGCCCCTTAGCAAAAAGACACAAATCCCAAGTAGAAGCATGTTGGAAAGAGCATCCCCTAAGCCAACCTGAGGGTGAGGGTATGGGAAGACTTGATGGCTTAGGGAAATCTTTTGGGAAAAGCAATTTTTGGTAACATCTCAGAGTTTTAATTTTCTTATCTGCAAAAAAGGAATCCTTTCACCTGCCTGGTTATTGTTACTGTCCATTCTTACTCTTGCTTTTTTTTTTTTTTTTTAACAGCATAACACACACAAGCATTGACAGAAATGGAGGAAGATACTCCAACTTATGACCTATAGTTATGGGGGATACTGGGATTTCGTCTATTTCATTTTGATATCTCTATTTTTCTGTGGTTTACCAATTTCCTCGAGGGTTGTGGATTACTTTGATATTGAAACAGATACCTTAATTTTTGGAAAAGGCAACACTTCTTTGGCTCCTTTCATTTAAGCCAAACCCCTCTGTGATCTGGCATTAGCCCCTTTCCAGCCTCATCTCTCCCCGTGTCCTCTCCTCTAGCCCTAGCTTGACTTCCTCCTGTCATCTAGGCTGGGCTAACCTTCAGTGCTCAAATACACTGGACACGTCCACTTCCTGGTGACTTTGCTCATGTCACTCCCACTCCCAGCCCTTTAAAACTCCCATTCATCCTTCAAGACCCAGTTTAGTTTTCCTCTCCTCTATGACAGGATCTCCAAACCCAGCCCTCTACTGGCATTCCCTGCTAAATATTTGCGGTTCTTTTTGCACAAATCTGGCTGCTCTACTAATATGAGCCCCCTTCAAAGACACAAACCATTTCAGATTCACCACTCTGTCTCTCAGAAGGCTCAACAGCTGAATTACACAGAACAGATGTTCCAAAAACATCTGCTGAATTATTCATTGCCGTCAAGTAGAGGGGCTCCATACATGCAAGCACTAACAAATATTACGTATTTATTGGAATCATCATGGTTATTATTGTTCACCACTTTATTGGTTCTGTGGCCTTAGGTAACTTGTTCGGCCTCTCTGAAGCTGTGGAATAATAATAGAACCAACCTCATAGGATTGTTGTCTCATAGGATTCAGTGAGTTTGTACATATAAAGCATGTAGACAGGGGGTAGTGGTTGACACATGTAAGCTGTACAATTAGTATTAGTTTCCATTAGGCCTGGAGCTCCACTGTCCTCCTGCACTTGACCGACAGCTAAAAGATCTCCCTGTTTATCTCAGGAAAGTCATTGTAACAACCCCTAACTCACTCTTACCCATACATTGCTCCAAGTCATTACTTACATTGGCTTGATCAGTTCTCTAACATTCCTCTTGTGTGCCAGGTTCTGTTATTGTCCCCATTGTCACAAAGGAGGAAACTGAGCCAAGGAAAGGGTAGGTAACTTGTACAAGGTCATGTGATTGCTAAGTGCTGGGGCCTGAATTTGCACAGGGTGCCTGGCTGCAGAGTCCAGGTCTTCAACCCTTGCCATCACCTGCCTCACTAAGGAACCCTGTGCTAAGGCCTAGCTTGGTTCCTTTCTGGGTATTCTGAGCGCCTGCTGTATGCAAAATCCAGTTTCCTCAAACATCTGCATAGAAGCGTAAAACAAAGTGGTCTATTTAAGAGTGGAGATGGAAGTAATTTCTGAAATAAGGATTTCTAGGCAATTGCTTATACATTTTAATTTAATTTAATTAATTTATTTGTTTTTGAGCTGGAGTTTCCCTATTGTTGCCCAGGCTGGAATGCAATAGTGCATTCTTGGCTCACTGCAACCTCTGCCTTCTGGGTTTCCTGCCTCAGCCTCCCGAGTAGCTGGGACTACAGGTGTATGCCACCATGCCTGGCTAATTTTTGTATTTTTAGTAGAGATGGGGTTTCACCATGTTGGCCAGGCTGGTCTCAAACTCCTGACCTCAGGTG
>NW_012116744.1:1533458-1549824 GCF_000951035.1 Colobus angolensis palliatus
CGCCTCCCGGGTTCACGCCATTCTCCTGCCTCAGCCTCCCGAGTAGCTGGGACTACAGGCACTTGCCACGCCTCGCTAATTTTTTGTATTTTTAGTAGAGATGGGGTTTCACCATATTAGCCAGGATGGTCTCTATCTCCTAACCTCATGATCCACCTGTCTTGGCCTCCCAAAGTGCTGAGATTACAGCCGTGAGCCACCGTGCCTGGCCAAGACTGAGTAATTTATAAAGGAAAAGAGGCTTAGTGAACTCACAGTTCCACAGTTCCACAGTGCCTTTCAAGCCTTCCTGCTAGGAGAGGGCATGGGAAGGCCACCTGCCACCACTTCTGGGTACCCAGGGAGGTGACACCTGTGCACAGTTCCCCTTGGCTGGGGAGGCCTCACAATCGTGGCAGAAGGTGAAAGGCACATCTTACATGGCAGCAGACAAGGGAGAATGAGAGAGTTTGTGAAGGGAAACTCCCCCCTATAAAACCATCAGATCTTGTGAGACTTAATCAATGTCATGAGAATAGTATGGGAAAGACCTGCCCCCATGACTTACCTCCCACTGGGTCCCTCCCACAACATATGGTAATTGTGGGAGCTACAATTCAAGATGAGATTTGGGTGGGAACCCAGCGAAACCATATCATTATTTTTTTCAGTGATGCTGAATCATAATTACAGTACTTTCGATGTGCCTGAATAAAGTGTTACATATGCATTATCTAGCACCGTTCTCAAATCAGTATGAGAAAGTAGCTTGTATTATTATTTCCATTTCACTGATGAGGTGATAGAGGGACAGAGACGTGGAGTAACTTGTCTATGGTTGCACAGCTAGTAAATGACAAGACTGGGGCATGAGCTCTGACAATTTAGCTCTAGGACCCAAGATTACCTAATACTTCTGGGGTGACTTTGTTGTCTGAGACAGGTTCTCACTCTATCACCCAGGCTGGACTGCAGTGGTGCCATCATAGCTCACTGCAGTCTTGACCTCCTGGGCTCCAGCAATCATCCTCTCTCAGCCTCCTGAGTAGCTAGGACTACAGGCACACATCACCATGCTTGGCTAATTTTTAGTTTTGTTTAAAGATGGGATCTTGCTATGCTGCCAGGCTGATCTTGAACTCCTGGCCTCAAAAAATCTTCCTGCCTCAGCCTCCCAGAGTGTTGGGATCATAGATGTGAGCCACTTAGCACAGCCTGGGGTGGACTTTTTAAATCCTTTTCCACCGACTTGTAGGATGTTTCCAGCGTTTGGCTGGTGTAAGCAGTGCTGTAATGAACATCCTTGTATGTGCTTCGTCTAACGTGTGTGAATGTTTCTCAACAGAAAAATGAAATTGCCAGATCATAGAGTTTTGTGCAATTTTTAATTTTAAAAGATACTTTAAAATTGCCCTTCAGAGTGGCTATACCAATTTATGCTCCCTAAAGTACTTTTAAAAGTTTTAAAGGCTCCCACTAGGGCACGTCCTGGAAACTAGAAGGAGTTTAGGTGAAAGTTAAAAGCAAATCACTTTGTAAGGGATTCAGACTGGTAATTCTAGAAAACATTAGTGAATTGTTCTTTAAGGATTTCCTGATTTGGAATGTAAGTTTTTGTGTTTTTGTTTTTGTTTTGAGACTGGGTCTCATTCTCTTGCTCAGGCTGGAGTGCAGTGGCATGATTACAGCTCATTGCAGCCTTGATCTCCCAGGCTCAAGTGATCCTCCCACCTCAGCCTCCTGAGAAGCTGGAACTACAGGCATGTGCCACCATGCCCAGCTAATTTTCCTACTTTTTGTAGAGACAGGGTTTCACCATGTTGCTCAGGCCGGTGTCAAACTCCTGGGCCCAAGCGATCCACCCACCTTGGCCTCCCTTTGCCCGGCCAAATGTTACTTTTTATATAGCGTTGAGCCAGGCAGTACGTGTGGGAGGAGGGAAGTAGGCAGAAGAATCTATAACAAAAAAGAAAAAAAAAGCAGAAAATTTAATTAATATTATTATTAGTAGTAGAATGAATAGAATCAAGTGAAGAATGGAAGCAATTCTCTGGAATATAGATATTAGTGGTGTTACTAAGCAAAAGGGGCTCACTGCCTAATGTCTAGAAGCCAGTACTTTGACACTGGGTTTTTGAGAAAAGAAAAGCTTTTTATTGCAAGTTGGCTGACAAGGAGACAGGAGTCCAGCCCAGATCTGTCTCCTTGTGCTTGCTTTAAGACAGTGATTTTATTAGGAAAGATTTAAGGGGTGGATTCTGAGATTAGTAGGTGACTGGTAGAATGAGAGGGGAGATCTGAAAAGCACTTGTATATATGCAGTGATCTCTTCATGTCTCTTCCTGGGTCCCATTTGCAAATTCACGGGGAATTAGTATGAAGCGTGGTGGAAATGTTTAGGCTGTGATGTTAGCAAGCTGGTTCTGCACAGACTCTAGTTAGCCGTACTGGTTCTACCGATTTTAGTCAGATCTGTTATCTTACAAGCAGAGGGACTTTCGGCAAGTTGTTTCTTTCTGTAACTGCTGTCCTAAAAACTCAAGAATATCTGTTAGTCACTGGTTTCTTTAACTCTTTGGGGCATGGTTTCAGTAGCAGTAGTAATAGTGGTAGTATTAATTGTAGTAAAATATCCCTTTTATTGATCACATTCTATGTGTGCAGACACTTTCTATGTCATTGAAATCTCACAAAACCCATATAAAGTATGTATAATTATTCCAGCTTTACAGATGGAGAAGCTGAGGCTCAGAGTGGTAAAGTAACTTGCTGAGGGTCACACAAACAGAGAGGAGAAAGATGTGAACCTGGGGTGTCTGTCTCTACTCTTCCACCCTGCCTTTCAAGCCTTCCTGCTAGCAGAGGGCATGGGAAGGCCACCTGCCACTACTTCTGGGTACCCAGGGAGGTGACACCTGTGCCCGTGGACTTGCTGTCTTCCAGGCCATCGGCTTCTTCACTGGTGACGTAAACTACCTGTTTGAAGGGGTGTGTTATGGACCCCTATTACTGGTCAGCTGCGCATCACTGGTCATCTGCAGCATTTCTTCCTACTTCATTATTGGATACACTGCATTTGTTGCCATTTTATGCTTTCTCCTGGTTTTCCCACTGGAGGTAATGTCTCTCTTTGTCACCCATTTGATGCTGGGCCCCAGAAGTCCCAGGGCTCTGGAATCTGGGATAGCTCTGAGTGAGAACGTTGATTCTTGTTGACCTTTCAATCCATTGTGGATAAGATTCAGCTCCACTCCCTACCTCAAACTCTTCTCTGGTCACAACATTTGGTTAATAAGTAAATAAGAGCTGAATGTGATGTGCAAAGTCTACCTCATAGCTTTCTATGGCAGTTTATCTGCTTCGACGACTTTCCTTTGTAGATAATCTCTGTGCAAGATTTTTGTTCCATCTCTTCTACCCAGAATGTGCTGATGTAATAACACAGCCGGCATTTAACATTTGTCTGAGCACAGTATAATGGGGAAAGGGAAGCACATTTGTTGCCAAAGATTCAGGTGAAATAAAGTTGAGGAAACAGAAATGACTCTTGGATTATGTGTGCTCTGAATTACTGAAATTTAGTGTTTTCCTGAGTGCAGTCACTCTGATTGAAAGGTGATTTTAATTATTAGAGGATTTATGGTTCCAGAAGACAGAGGAACCATTTCAGTTTAGTTTCTGTCTAAGTAGCCACAGCCTGGCTTGGGACTCAGGAAAGAAAGGCCCCTGGGATGCCCTAAGGCATGGTGGCCTGGAGAGCTTCGATTGGAAAACCTCTCTTTGGAAATACACCCAGTTGCCCTACTTATGCCAGACTGAACCCTCCTGCCTTTGTCAAAGGAAGCCCTTGCAGATCAACTCCAAACTTTCTGTATCCTGACTCCAGGTATTCGTGACAAGAATGGCTGTGAAGGCTCAGCATGACACATCTGAGGTCAGCGACCAGCGCATTCGTGTGACCAGTGAAGTTCTCACTTGCATTAAGCTGATTAAAATGTACACATGGGAGAGACCATTTACAAAAATCATTGAAGGTATGGAAAGTCTGGCTTTCTGCTCGAAACCTGGTGATGGCATGGTGAGCCAAGTCCCTCTCACCTCTTGGAGATTTTTTTTTTTTTTTTTGATGCTTTGGGGATGGTGCTGTGCTCTTTGGAGAATGTTCTTATGGTTATCTTTGGTGTATTTCTTTTTTATTTCCAAGACCTAAGAAGGAAGGAAAGGAAACTATTGGAGAAGTGCGGGCTTGTCCAGAGCCTGACCACTGTAGCCTTGTTCGTCATCCCCACAGTGGCCACAGCAGTCTGGATTCTCGTCCACACATCCTTGAAGTTGAAACTCACAACATCAACGGTAAGGATTTGGGGGGCTTTGTTTTCTCCCCATCATGATCGGGAGTTTTCTCATGTGTCCTTTTTTAGCCATACCCCTCAAAGGTCTGAAGGCTTTGTAAATGAACACTATATGTTCATTTTGATTTTCCAGACAAAAGTGCAGCGCTGTCTTCCATCTCAACCCATCTTAAAAAGTGACATCTTGGACAGCCCTGTGGGTGGACTGGACAGCAGACCCATCGGGGTTGGGGGGAGGTGGTACCTGTAGTTAAAATTCTGACAATTTGAATTACACCTTGAGGTTGAGGAGTTCCTCTAATCCCTAAATAAGGGCCCTGGAAGTGCACTTCAAATACAAAGGTATAGCTTCTTTGGTCTTTCCCTTCATGGTCAGAACCTGGCCCTGAGAAGTGGCCGCTGCCTTACAGGGTTAGGAATCCCAGCTCTTGAGCAGAATAAGACAGGGTGCTGCTCTTGGAGGGGTGGTAATCCAACTGGGGAAGCCAGGAGGCAGCACCCAGAGCAAGAAGGGAAACATTTGAGAGTCTGCAGTCAAGGGGTTGTGTGTGCCCCAGATAGCTGGCCCCTCTGCTTGGCTCAGGCATGCACCAGGGAAAGAACCCCGAGAAGTCTGAGGGTGTTGGGGGTACTATAGAAGGAATACTTTCAGAGGCACTTGAGGCTGACACTAAGATGACACAAGACAGGTCTAGACCAAGGCACTCCTGCTCCATTGGAGTTCATTTTTGGATGGAGCCAGGAGAAGAAAGGAGGAGAGATGGGCATGGATTGGAAAGTTCTTTCAGCACCTCCAGGAGGGCACCTTCTGGGGTCCTGAGAGCCTAAGGTGTTTTGCTATATTCACAGTGCAGCATGGGTTAGGCATGAAGGGTAAGGAGATGTTGAATGTTAGAAAGAAAACAAACATCTAAGGCAAAGAAGAAGAAATAGGACCTTGACAGCAAGAATAGCACCAAGCTCCATTGAAAGGAAGCAGTGCTCACTCACATGAATTTTTTTGGTGTTTCCCAACTTTGTTCCTGTATGTACTCCATGATTTTTCTCACTATGCCAGTGGGGAAACTGGGATGTGGTAGGGGCAACCTGCCCAAAGCTAGAGATGTCGGTGGCTAAGCTGCAACAGGGACTAGACCTTTAACTCTAAGACTCCAAGACGAGTGCTCTTTCCCCAGCTTTTTCCAGTCTCCCCCAAACACTAACTTAGCCTCTGTTGGATGAACCAACTGCTTGTTGGATGCTGAGGATGTGGCTCAGGGATGCGGGTGCCAGGGAATGGTGGAAGCAGGAAGGGCCACGACCCTTACTGCCTCCTCCCCTTCTTATCCAGGCCTTCAGCATGCTGGGCTCCTTGACTCTCCTTCGGCTGTCAGTGTTGTTTGTGCCCTTAGCAGTCAAAGGCCTCACGAATTCCAAGTCTGCGATGATGAGGTTCAAGGTAGGTGGTCAGGGGACTGGCTGTAGGCCCCCTGCTTGGACGCTCCTCTGCCTTCAGCCCCCGTGTTGTTCCTCCCGAACATGTCCCCTGGCCAAGGCCTAGGTTGAGAGAGGGATTAGCTAACTCAGTAACCTCCTGTGCCAAGGCTGGTGTGGGGCCTGGGAAGACAGATGAATTGGGTCAGGTCTCAGTCTCCAAGGAGATCTTAGGATAGTGTGTCCAAACCAGGTCTCAGACAGATGCTCTGCAGACTTTATCCAGGTTTGCATAGAGTTACCCTGATAGATAGTTTTGTTTTAGAAAAACACCATAGATGTTGCTTGCATTGAAACACTTGGACATTTTATGTGAAAACCCAGATTTTTGAATTTTCTTGAATGATTAGAAGATCTAGTGACCCTGTACCATAATCTACCATGGCCACACGCAGCTGGAGTTGAGGCGATAGCTGCCCTGTTTAGATGGAGGCATTTAGCTGCAGTTTGCTGCAGTCTCTACCATACCCTATTGCACCTCCAGGCCTGGAGCTGCATTTTAATTATCATGTATCATCTTAGAAATGGTCCACTTCACTTATTTATATAGTTGGCATCTAAGTTTGAAAACTCTAAACTAATTTTTAAAAGTCATTTTGTAGTCACCCCACTTTTATGTACATGCAGTTCATGACCTATTATCACTCATTCACTCATTCATTCATTAACGCAAAACAAAAAAAATTTATTGAACTCCTACCACAAGCCAGGCACAGAGAATACTGCATTGAACAGGGGTCCCTGCTGTCAGGGAGTTCCGATTTGGTATTGGAAACAGGCAATTAACAAGTAAATTAAGGATCAAAGAGGATTCGATCAGATCACATGAAGAGCCATGATGCCAATAGAACAATGTGATGTCCTAGAGCAAGCATGTCCAACCTGCAGCTCATGGGTCGCATGTGGCCCAGGATGGCTTTGAATGTGGCCCAACACAAATTTGTAAACTTTCTTAAAACATTAGGAATTTTTTTTTTTTTTTGCAATTTTTTTTTCTTTTTTTGGTTTATTAGCTATCGTTGGTGTTGGTGTATTTTCTGTGTGGCCCAAGACAATTCTTCTTCCAATGTGCCCCAGGGAAGCCAAGGGATTGGATATGCCTGTTCTAGGGAGTATGTTGGGGAGGGCTGGGGGCTCCTGGGAAGAGCCTGGTTAGGGAAGGCCCCTGCCAAGGTGACGAGTGATGATAACCAGGCAGAGGAAACAGCAAGTGTGAAAGCCCTGAGGCTGGAACGAACTTGGCTGCTCTGAGTAACACAAACAGTGCTTTGCTTATTATCACCAGCCCAGCTTGCTTCCCTGACTTCTCAGCAGCTGTGAGAAGGCTCCTGCCGCTGCCTTCCTTCCCATGGGACACTGGGTTTGCCCATTCATTCTCCCCTTCTGTGCCTGTTTTCACCTGTGGAGGGGTCAGAGATGAGGAAGCCGCAATCTGAGCTCAGAAGGATGGGTCAGAGAGTCCAAAATGTCAGGAAGCATCCTTCTAGATCTCTTAAGCATATCTCCAGGTAGGGCTGTGTGAATGTAACCTGACTTCCATAGGATCATACTCCCCTCCCATTCTTTTGATTGCTAGAATTTATGTAGTTCAACCCTTGTGCTTTATAGACAGGGAGCTGGAGATGCAGAGAGAAGTGACCCGCTGATGGTCACCTTTTGAAATGTATGACTCCAAATGACCTTTCCCCAGTGTGGGACACAGAAAGAGTTTTTATTTTCAATAGCTACAAGTAGAATTTTTTTTTTTTAAGAGGTGGAGGTCTCACTATGTTCCCCAGGTTGGTCTTAAACTCCTGAGCTTAAGCAATTCCCCAACTTGGCCTCCCAAAGTGCTAGGATTACAGACGTGAGCCATTATGTCCAGCCCGATATTAATAGAATTTAATTAGAAAAACATCAGTCTTATGAGTCAATGGCTGTCATCACTTGGGATGAGGCTAATGTAGGTTAGTCCTTAGTCAACCTCCTGAGCAGAGTTGCCATTGATAGTGCAGTGTTTGCAAATATGGAAGAGTGGCCCTGTGCTCTGAAATTTGGAAAACACTGACCTAGAATATTCACCCACAGAAACTGGCCTTTCCTAACTGGTGGTACTTCTGCAAACTTTTACTGCTTATTCAAAATTCAGAAAACCATACCAACTGGCAGGCTTGTAAAACTGGGAACACATTCCTGCTGAACTAAAGAACTGCGTTCCTCCTCCCTCTATTTCCTTTTGTCTTTTCAGAAGTTTTTCCTCCAGGAGAGCCCTGTTTTCTATGTCCAGACATTACAAGACCCCAGCAAAGCTCTGGTCTTGGAGGAGGCCACCTTGTCTTGGCGACAGACTTGTCCTGGGATTGTCAATGGGGCATTGGAGCTGGAGAGGAATGGACACGCTTCTGAGGGGATGACCAGACCTAGAGATGCCCTCGAGCCAGAGGAAGAAGGGAAGAGCCTGGGCCCAGAGTTGCACAAGATTAACCTGGTGGTGCCCAAGGTAGCCTTGTTCAGGCCGTGCAGGCAGGCTGCCTGCCAGGCTCTCAGGACCTGAGACTGGGAGCTTGGCCAGGTGCCCCACCATTTCCTTGGTTAAAAACTGCCCTTTCCAAGATCTCTCCCTTTAAAATTCAAATTTTTCATGGAGGGCAAATACAGAATATCTTTCATTTTTTAGTGTGAATTAATCTATCATTTAAAATTTTTTTGGCTTAGGTAAGACCCAAAATAATATGAGAGTACTGTGTGCTGGTCCTTGGAAGGACCAAGGACCAGAAAGGAGAAGGGAAAGGAGACCCAGCTAACATTTATTACATTCCTCATATGTGCCAAGCACCATCCTGTGTTTGAATGCTGTTATTCTGTGAACTCACCTTATCTGGCTCTTTCTCCGCCTGATGTTTACAAAGATTAGCTTCCTGCTGTCTCCTCTTCACCCCTCGTCTTTTCTTCTCTGTTATCTATTGATGTAGATATTGATATCTAATAATAATTGACATAGAATAGATATAGATATCGATTCATATATAGTGATAAATGTCTAAAAGCTAGATAATACCTAATAGTAATAGGTGTTAATATCTAATATCTACTATCTCTTATCTATTTATACTTCTTTCCTTGGTGATCATCTCTAGCCCTGTGGTTTTAAATTCTATCTCTGTGCTATTATCTCTAACCTTAAAGTCTCTTCTGGACTCCAGACTCGACTGCATATATAATATCTTTCTTAAATGTCCATCAAGCATTTAAAATGAAATAAGGTTTTGGTATTCACCCCTTTTAATGAGTTCCCTAAATCGTCCTTCTCCTGGGAGATGGCACCATCATCCTTCCAGTGGTCGAGGACCTGGAAGTCACACTTGATTCCTTTCCTTCCCTCCCTGGAATCCAATCCACCAGCAAGGCCCGTCAGCTTGACTTCCACATCTGCCCCGAACCTGCCGCCCTCACCATAGCCCCTCCACTGCCCTATCCCTGCCGCTGTCATGCCACTCCCAGAACCTCCTTATCCACCTCTCTGCTCCCACTTTGGCCTTCTTATGAGTCTTTCACCATGCAGCAGACAGAGGAATTTTCCTTTTTAAAATAATTAATGTGTATTTTTTATTTCAATAGCTTTTGGGGTACAAGTGGGTTTTGGTTAGACGGAGGAGTTGTATAGTGGTGAAGTTGAGATTTTAGTGCACCTGTGACCCGATAGTGTGCATTGTACCCAATAGGTAGTTTGTATCTCTCACCCCACTCCCACCCTCTGTCTCTCTGAGCCTCCAAAATCCATTATACCAGGGTTCCCCGACACCTGGGCGGTAGACCTGCACTGGTCCACAGCCTGTTAGAAACCAGGCCGCACAGCAGGAGGTGAGCGTCAGGCCAGTGAGCATCACCGCCTGAGCTCCACCTTGTGTCAGATCAGCGGCAGCATTAGACTCTCACAGCAGCGCGAACCTTATTGTGAAATATGCATGCGAGGAATCCAGATTGCACGCTCCTTATGAGAATCTTGCCTGATGATCTGAGATGAAACAGTTTCATCCTGAAATCAATCCTCCACCAACCCTCAGTTTGTGGAAAAATTGTCTTCCATGAAACTGGTCCCTGGTGCCAAAAAGGTTGGAGACTGCTGTATTGTACTGTGACAGAGGGATCTTTCTAAAATGTAAACCAATTCAAGTCACTCTCCTTAAACCCTTCAGTGACTTTTCACTGCCCTTAGAGCCCGGTTCCTCCAAATCGGTACCTGTACCTCTGACCTCTTCCCCACTAGAGTTCTCACAGCTCTGGGGCAGTAATGACACCTCCTCTGTAGAAGCCTTCCCTGGCTGACTCATCTAAAATTGCCTCAACCCCCAAGTCTCTGTCTGTCATAACAACCGACTTCATTTTACTCATATCACTTATCTCTATCTGGTATTTATTTATTTATTTATGTAGTCTGTCTGTCTTCCCATCCCCTCAGCTTACATTCTAAGCTCAATGTGAGGTCTTCTCTTCATTGCTGGGTCCATAGAGGAAACTCAGATCACTATTTGATGGATGAATGGATGTTTGAATAAATGCATGCATTTATTCAAACATCCATTCATCCATCAAATAGTGGCTTTCCAAGGATTGTTGCATAGAATAGACACCAATCTGGAATTCAGGGTTCTTGCCACCTACCCCTGAGTTCCCCTCTGCCTTTTCCCTGTGATCTGCTTCCTCTCGGGTCACCCCTCCTGCCTCCAGGGACTGAACACAAAGTTCCTCTTGAGCTTTGCTTGTCTGAGGAGTCTTGGGCTCTGTGTGGTTGTTTTGTTTTCTGTGTGTTGTTTTGGGTTCTAAACAGCTGAGCCGCCCTGGGCAGGTGGGTATGCCAGGGCTGTGCTGTCTCAACACTTGTGTGTCCTCCTTGGCTTGCAGGGGATGATGTTAGGGGTCTGCGGCAACACAGGGAGTGGTAAGAGCAGCCTGTTGTCAGCCATCCTTGGGGAGGTAAGTGATCTGTGGCCACATGCGTGCCTGTCCACAGGCAGTCCAGGCCCTCCCAAGCTCCAGTGCCCTGGGCAGGGCCCCCCACTGCTTTCTTCCTCACAGGAGTCTGAGCAAGTGGGGTTTTTATAAATCAAAAATGGTTGTGCTTGCACTGTGTGGGAGGTGCATGATCAAGGTGGCCCTTTCTCTTCACCTTGTGGCAGCACTCCTGGTGCGGGCTGCCTCTTACATCACCTGGAGATCTGTCCTCACCTGTGCTCTGTGAGGATACAAGATATTAACTCAAAGTTAATATGATCATACAAATTATTTAACAGGGAATTGAGTCCAATCTCTCTTCCACACTGCAATACCCTGTTGCAATGGTTCCTTTAAAAAAAGAGCACAAAAATCATTTTATAAAGCCAAACTCATAATATTGAGAGTGGGATGTATGTGCCTTTTAGGACAGGATCAGAAGAGAAATGTTGAGGGAGAAACAGGGAGAAAGAAGGAAGGAAGGCTGGGGAGAGGAGGCCTGCTGGATGGGATGGGGCAGTCTTACTCGTACTCCGGCAGTGGGGTACATATGCCTGCTAGGTGCACTTGCCCTTGAGATTTGAACCCCTCATTCCATCCCCTGTGGACAAGTTTGAGGTCTGCTGCCATGTGGACATGTGGCTCACACACCCTTTCTCCAGTTTCTTTTTTCTTTTTTTTCTTTCCTTTTTCCATTCCCTTCCTTTCCCTTCCCTTTCTTTCTGTCTTTCTTTCTTCATTTTTTTTCACACAGAGTCTTGCTTTGTCATCCAGTCGGGAGTACAATGGCGTGATCTCGACTCACTGTGACCTCTGCCTCCAGGGTTCAAGAGTTTCTCATGCCTCAGCCTCCTGAGTAGCTGGGACTACAGGCATGCACCAGCAAACTGAGCTAATTTTTGTATTTTTTGGTAGAGACGGGTTTCACCACGTTGACCGGGCTGGTCTCGAGCTCCTGGCCTCAAGTGATCCACCCACCTCGGCCTTCCAAAATGCTGGGATTATAGATGTGAGCCACCATGCCCGACCATTTCTCCAGTTTGAAAAAACCCCAAACCGATTCCCCAGATCCTTTGGGGTCACACTGCACACCTTATAACGAACATTAAAAGCACCCATGACACCTGCTACGCATTTTTGGTCACCTTCCCGCAGGAGTCTTACACCAGCCCTTCCCCACAGAGCCCCAACCTCACCCCCTCCTGGGCTGCCATCTCTTCCCCCTGCTTCTTCTGCCCGTTGTCCCTTATTCCCCCATCACTGGGAGAAGTTTTCCTTCCTTTCTTCGACTTTTCCCTCAGCTCCTTCTCCCAAATGAACATTGCCAAACTCATCCCTTCCTTGGAATGCGATTTTGTTACCAAAGCCAGCTCTCTCTTAACGCGTCAGCCACATGCTGCATGTGAGATGGCCTTTCCCCAGTTTCTTCGCAACTGCAAGGAAGAAAGACTCCATTAAAAAAAACAGTAAAACTAGCTTCAGTACTTACATGCCAAGTCCTGTGCAAAGAGCTTTCCATTTTCCCCTTTAACGCTGGTAACCTCCCATGACAAAGGCATACCCATGATGACCCATTTACAGATGAGTATGTGAGATTCTGAGAGGTGACTCATCCAAGGTCATGCAGCAGGTAAGGGGTGAGCCAGGGCTGAGTCCCAGGTCCACCTGAGGTCAGAGCTCTGTTCTACATTACAGGAGCATTGCCCAGCAGCCTCCAGGCAAGGCCACCTCCCTATGCGCCCAGTGGTTTGTCAGTTTCCTATGCAAATGAGCCTGTCACTTTCCTTCTAATAAAGGAAGACACAGAGATGCCATTTTAAAGTTATTATTTGTTAAAGTCTGGCTCCAAACTAGAAGTAAACATGTCAGGGTATAAAAGAGAAAGGATTAAGAATGCTGAGGTCCCATGTCAGGGTGCTGGGGATGAGTGTCTATCTCTGTTTTTAACGTGTTGTTTTGAACTTCTGCAGAAAAGCAGGAAGAACACTACAGCAGGAATCCATATACCCACCATCTAGATGCAGCAGTTGATAGTTTTTGCGTATTTACCTTACTATACAGACATATATTTTGTAGAATGCTTTAAATTACACAGGTTATAACACTTTCCCTTCTAAATACTTCATCATGGTGTCCAAAAGTAAGAACGTTTTTCTACCTAACCATGATAACATTATCCTACCTAACAATAATAATTCCATAATACCCAGGCATGCTCAGAGATAGCCTGGAAATTTTGGTGTGCACGGTGAAGACCATGGAGGCACTGGTTGCCAGGGAATGGGGCTGGGACAAATAAGAGGAAAAAATGTTTGGGGTGTCTTTAGTGCAGACCTGGATTCAGACCTGGCTGGGCTTATCTCCAGCTGCTTCCACATGTTCTCATGGCTGGTCCCTGCAACTCGCTGGTGGGCCTGGCAGGGCCACATTAAAAGTCCCTTTTACCTAGGAGAGCCCCCAAGGTCCTGGAGGGCAATGGGGCCCTGGGCACTGTGCCTGCTGAGCCAGGCAGGCTCTGTCCCTTTGCCCACTTGGTCCTAAGGCTGGACTCATTCTGCCACAGATGAACTTGCTTGAGGGCTCGGTGGGGGTGCGGGGAAGCCTGGCCTATGTCCCCCAGCAGGCCTGGATCGTCAGCGGGAGCATCAGGGAGAACATCCTCATGGGAGATCCATATGACAAGACCCGGTAAGCTCCTGGAGGGGAAGGGGAGAGCACAGGGCATGTGGCTGGTCTGGGGGCACCTCTAGCTTTGAACGGTAACCTGACGACTGCTAACTCATGTGTGCTCCACTTACACTCATTATCATATTCACCCCTCATTGTGAAGGAAATACCATCTTATCAATTTTCCAGATGAATCAGCTGAGGCCCCAAGAGGTTAAATAATTTGCCCAAAGTCACCCAGGTGGTGGGATGTGATAGAGCCAGGATTTGAACTCAGTTGCTTTCAGAAACTTCATGCTTAACTATTACGCTGTATTGGCTCAAAATAGTCAATTCATTCTCCCCCCTCCAAAATTGCTACAGTAGAACTTCATTTGTATTCGTTAAATCTTGGCCTCTAAGTGAAAAGGAAAACAAATGGGAGCGATGAGGTTCTGTGACATAGAGGAAACCGGTTTGAATCTATGGCCCCATGGATCTCCCAAGTCTTGTCCATATCCCTCCTTTCCCTCTGTGGCCTCTCCCTGCCCTAGAACTCTCGGGTTCAACCTGCCCGAGACATGAGATTGGATGTCATGAGTGAAGCCTGTTCAGTGGAGGGTCCAGGAAAACTGCTCTGAATGCTACAGCTACGCTTCCAACTATGGTGGACTCTGACCTGTGACTGTTTGCTTGGTTTTGCAATTGGCCTCCGGTACCAACATAGATGTGGAGGTGTAGGAACTGGCTGTCTCTGTCTAGCTGTCCTGTGCACACCTCACAATCACGTCCAATGCCAACTCATGAGCACCCTGCCTGCTCAGCCCCATACACCTGGCTTCTTTTCCCAAATTGTGCAACTCAGTTTAATGGCATCACCCAAACCTCGCACCCCGGGAAGCCAGATGTCTCCTCCTCTGATTGCTTCCACATCTAATTGGTCACCGATTGTGAATAAGCCTGTCTCCTACATATCTCTTGTATTTCTGTCTTCTCCATCTCTGCTTCTAGTTCGTTCAGCCTGTGATCTCTTGTTTGAACAGTTCCCACTGCCCCTGCCCTTGGGTCCCTGTCTCTAATCTCCTGCTCTGTTCCACCCCGCGTAAGATTGTTTCCAGGGCAATCAGCCTAAGTCCCGGCTCTCGTTTTGTCATTGCTCTTCTTTATGGTCTTCTGTGAGACTGATAGAACTCATACAGAAGTTTTGAAATATCGGTTAAAATAAAAATGCACCAACCCTTTGACTCAGCAAATCCACTGTTAGGTATTTAATGTGTAGATATTTTCACCCATGAAGGCAAAGACCCATATACAAGGATGTTCACACTGCACTGCTCACAGGAGCAAAAGAGTAGAAACAATTCCAATCTTCATCACTAGGGCTCTGGTTAGATAATTTATGGTGCAACCGTATAATGGAATACTACAGTGCCGTTAAAACAATAATAACCTATACCTGCAGTAACATGCAGTACACATCTATATATAAATAGATTACTTCTGAATAAATACATAAGACACTGTAATAGTAATATAGTAATAGTGGATGCTTTTTTTTTTTTTTTTTTGAGATGGAGTCTCACTTTGTCTCCCAGGCTGGAGTACGATGACATGATCTTGGCTTACTGCAGCCTCCACCTCCCCAGTTCAAGCGATTCTCCTGCCTCTGCCTTTTGAATAGTTGTGACTATAGGCATGCACCACCACGCCCAGCTAATTTTTGTATTTTTAGTAGAGATGGGGTTTTGTCATGTTGGCCAAGCTGGTCTCGAACTCCTGACTTCAGGTGATCCGCCCTCCTCGGCCTCCCAATGTGCTGGGATTACAGGTGTGAGCCACCACATCCAGCCAATAGTGGCTGCTTTTGAGAAAAGCAAATGAAAGTCAAAGATGGGAAGGAGAACTGCTTTTCATTGCATCTTTTTGTTCTGGTCAAATATTTACTAAGAGTGTGTATTAATTTAAAAGAAATGAAAGAGGGAAGGAAATGAAAAAAGCCTTTGGTGGTATACCATTAAACACAAGATCAAGTCTAAATTTCTTAGCATGAAAATCAAGACCACTCCTTTTGACACTGGGAAGGGTGATGGGCAGGAGGGCTGGTCCCCTGTGCCTTACAGCTCCCTGTCCTTCGCAGATACCTCCAGGTGCTCCACTGCTGCTCCCTGAATCGGGACCTGGAACTTCTGCCCTTTGGAGACATGACAGAGGTAAGAGGGAGGCAAGCCTGCTTGCTCTGTGTAATGTTGGTGCTCTTATGTTCACACTGCCTCCCCAGGCAGGGAAGGGAAGGATCCCAGCTCTTCCTCCCAAAGCAGCTGGAGTTTTTCCTGCAGCAGGTGCAGGAGGAGCAAAGCTTCCCTCACTGAGGGAGGTTAGGGCTCAGCTTATAGAGGCACCTGGAAAGGAAAGGGGGTACCTTACCCCACAGAGGTGGAGATCTGACCTCAAGCTCCTTCTTCTGAAGCAAGAGCGGAGACCCTGTGAAGATGAGAACCCCACCCCCATCACCCTTGCCCCACTCCAGCCAGTGCAACATCAGCCGTGACCAACAGGGGCAATTTCTGGCTGTAACATTTCCCTGATAATTCACAATCTTTCACATCTGCAGTCACCTTAATACACATACGACCCTCACCCACGATAAAAGTGGCATTGCCTTCTTGATTTTAATGGTCTAATAATAGCTCAGTCTGTTGAACACTTACTACGTGCAAGGTGCTATTCTAGTGACTTGAATATAGTGTCTTAGGTGAGAGTCACAATAATCTCAATAACCTCAGGAGGGTAGTTTTTAAATTCTTCTTCTTCTTCTTCTTCTTCTTCTTCTTGTTCTTCTTCTTCTTCTTCTTCCTTCTTCCTTCTTTCCTCCTCTTCTCCTCCTCCTCCTTGTCCTCCTCCTCCTCCTTCTTCTTCTTCTTCTTCTTTTTCCTCTCCTCCTCCTC
>NW_012116744.1:1549965-1553610 GCF_000951035.1 Colobus angolensis palliatus
TCTCTCTGTTGCCCAGACGGGAGTGCAGTGGGGTGATCTCCCCTTCTTCTTCTTCCTTCTTCTTTTTTTGAAGGGGAATCTCGTTCTCTCTCTGTCGCCCAGATGGGAGTGCAGTGGGGTGATCTCAACTCACTGCAACCTCCACCTCCCAGATTCAAGAGATTCTCCTACCTCAGTCTCCTGAGTAGCTGGGATTGCAGGCATGTGCCTCCAGGCCCAGCTAACTTTTGCATTTTTAGTGGAGACGGGGTTTCGCCATGTTAGCCAAGCTAGTCTCAAACTCCTGGCCTCATGTGATCCACCCAGCTCGGCCTCCCAAAGTGCTGGGATTGTAGGCATGAACTACTGTGCTTGGCCTATTATTCTTCTTTTAAAGCTGGGACTATAAATCCTTGATGGCAGACAGCTCAATGATCATATTCAAGGTTGTTTCTTCAATAGGAAGAATAAGGTCTCATCTGTAAAATGGCATAAATAAGAGTACTGACCTGATCGGATTGCTTTGAGGTTTAAATGAGTTAATACAAAGTGCTTTGACTAGTGCCCGGCCTAGAGTAAGTGATAACTACTATTGTAAGAGCACAGTAGGCATTGAATAGTTTTTGATGAATAAGTGAATGAATGAATGGGGAAACTGGGCTTTGGCCAGATCAAGCAGATTGTCCAAGGTCACACAGTGGTGACCTGGAAGCACGGCAGGGACAGGAGGTTTCTCTGCCACCATTTCAACTCTGATTCTCTACAGAGACTTCAAGCAGTCAGGATAGAACAGGAACTAGGACTTACACTCCAGCTCCCACTTCCTCAGAGCCTGAAGGAGGGATGGGCCAGCTGGTGGCTGCCTGGAGCACTAATCTGCAAAACATGCTCAGTAACTTGGGTTTTCACCCTCAACTCCTATCACAGCAGGTGCCGTGTGAGATGGTCCTTCCAGCGTCAGTAAAGCTCCTTGCAGCCATTGCAGCTCTGGTCTGTTGAGTGGGTGCACACAGTGCAAATAGTCTTTGATGACACCCCTAATCCAGGCCAATGGTCCCACAAGTTGGCAGGTGCTGTCAATGGAGATTAAAAACCTGAATAAGGCCAGGTCCAGTGTAACCTCAGCACCTTGGAAGGCTAAGGTGGGGGAATTTCTTGAGCCTAGGAGTTTGAGACCAACCTAGGCAATATAGTGAGACCTCATCTCTACAAAAAAAAAAAAAAAGAAAAAAGAAAAGTTTAAAAACATTAGCTGACTGTGGTGGCACCACCTGTAGTCCCAGCTACTCAGGAGGCTGAGATGGGAGGATCGCTTTAGACTGAGAGGCGGAGGTCGCAGTAAGCCATGATTGCTTGTGCCACTGCACTCCAGCCTGGGCAACAGAGGAGACCCTGCCTCAAAAAACCAAATACATAAAACCAGAATAATATGTGAGATGGTGCTCTTACTTGGGAATGAGTGATTTATTTTATTATCTGAACTTTTAATAGTTTAATGTTTGCCTCCTAGAAGTTGATAGGCTTAGAAAAATTGTATTTAAGTAAGAGTTACAAGTTTTTAAAAGTTATGTATCTTTAAATCTAGATTTGGGGATACATGGAGAGTTACAAGATTTTTAATTAATTGAGAAGCAATTTGTTCATCTCCTACTAACCACGTTTTGAAAAATATTTTTATTGATGCATAATATTTGTACATGTTTTTTGGGTACCTGTGCTATTTTGTTATATCTGTAGAATATGTAATGATCAGGTCAGGGCATTTAGGGTACCCAGCACCTTGAGTATTTATCACTTCTATTGTGCTGAGAACTTTTCGACTCCTGTCTACTAGCTCTGCTGAAATATACAATACCTTGTTGTTGGCTATAGTCACCCTATTCTGCTATCAAACATTAGAACTTGTTCCTTCTATCTAACTTGATGTTTGTGTCCATCAGCCAATCTCTCTTCATTCTCACCCCTCTTTCCTACCCCCAAAAATTCTTTCCAGCCTCTGGTGTCCATCATTCTACTCTCTACCTCCACGAGATCAGCTTTTAAGCCCCCACATATGAGTGAGATATATTATGTGTTTTTAAGTCCGGAATGCCAAATTATCAGGTATCCTGGAGTGTGTGCATATCTTGGTCTGTACTGAGGGAGTTCTGTCTGCTACATCTGCCCACCCATTTGAGCGCACCTGGCTGTGCTTGCTCTCTGGACATGGTGCCTTTTACTGCCTGTCTGCAGATCGGGGAGCGGGGCCTCAACCTCTCTGGGGGGCAGAAACAGAGGATCAGCCTGGCCCGCGCCATCTACTCCGACCGTCAACTCTACCTGCTGGACGACCCCCTGTCTGCTGTGGACGCCCACGTGGGGAAGCACATTTTTGAGGAGTGCATTAAGAAGACACTTAGGGGGAAGACGGTCATCCTGGTGACCCACCAGCTTCAGGTGAGAACCCCTCCAGGGCTCTGACTATGATTGATGGATAACGTAGATCCTCAAGCCTCTGCCATTTCAGAGTGTGATTCAGTGACAGCCTCCTAGCACCCGTCCCCATCTCAGGCTAGACTCCATATTTGGGGAGGGCTGTAAAAAACTTGGATTTCCTCTGCTTTCCACACGGAGCAAACAGACTGGTAGAAGATTTTTGTGCTGGTAAAAATTAAGAACAAATTTTATGATCTCCTTTATCTTCAAAATTTTATGAGTAGACCCCTGCTTTTCAAGTTATAAAAAATGAAAACAGGCCCGGCACGATGGCTCAGGCCTGTAATCCCAGCACTTTGGGAGGCCAAGGCAGGAGGACTGCTTGAAGCCAGGAATTCAAGAGCAGCCTGGGCAACATAGAGAGACCTCCCGTCTCTACAAAAATTTAAAAAATTAGCCGGGTGTTGTGGTGCATCTGTGGTCCCAGCTACTGGGGAGGCCAAGGCGGGAGGATGGAGCCCTGGAGGTCAAGGCTGCAGTGAGCTGTGATAGTGCCACTGCACTCCAGCCTGGGCAACAGAACAAGACCCTGTCTCAAAGAAAATCAATCAATCAATAAAAAAGAAAAGAAAAGAAAAAGAAGCCAACCTCTCAGAAAAGAATCCCCCAAGTCTCCCATTCTTAGATTGAGAGCCACCTCAGTGTGTTTTCTTACCGACGATGAGCGCAGTGCAATGACTGCTTCTGGTGCTGCTTCTCCTGGGTCATTTTCCCTTGAGTATTTTCACATACGGCATTGGCCACAGTGCCTTACTATTTTCTCTCCCTCTTCTTCTTCTGTTTCTTTTTCTCTCGCTCCTTATTTTTGCTTTACTATTTTTTTGGTATAAAATATTTAAAACCTAAACAAGGTTTAGAAAATAATTAATAAAACCCATGTATCTACCGCCCAGATTAAACAATAAAACATTGATTCCACTCTCCAATTCTGTTGCAGTTCCTCCTCTCTGCTCTCCTGACTTTATTGTTTATTGTTTCCATGCATGTCTTCATACTTTTACAGCATATGCATGAATCTCTAGACAAGAAGAAATTCCTTTTGCATATTTTTTAACTTTATAGAATTTATTTTTTACTTTCTGTGCCCTTTGGTAGTTTCCTTTTCTCCCCTCAACATTATGTTTTTTGAGATCTTCCACGTTGATACTTGTAACTTTATATATATATATATATATGAAATATATATTATAT